>NW_022196911.1:80739869-80756785 GCF_008632895.1 Mastomys coucha
GTTTTTCGAGACAGGGTTTCTCTCTGTAGCCCTGGCTGTCCTGGAACTCACTCTATAGATCAGGCTGGCCTCGAACTCAAAAACCTGCCTGCCTCTGCCTCTCAAGTGCTGGAATTAAAGGCCTGGGCCACAACGCCCGGCAGTTTTGTTTTCTAAAGGAGAGAGATAAAGGAAACATGGAGCAGGCTGGGCCCCGGGTGCTGAGTTCCCTACCAGGATCAAACATCACTGTCTAGTCCTTTAGAGTCATTCCCTGACAATGGGCATCCCTGCAGCTCTGGGGTCCAGTTTCCCCTTCAGGGGGTCCTGAGCCTTCTGAGCATGCATTATTGTGCTATGTACGATGCTATTTATAGTAGTTCAAAGACAGATACACAGAAAGGTTTTATAAAAATGGAATTTATCTATTTGGCCTTTAGAGTTATAGAGACCTCGTCCTCAAAACACCAGTTAGTGGGAATCTAGAAATAAAGATAGGAGATTAGAGTCTCCCAAGGATTAAAGTCTGGCTGGACTGTAAAGGCCCATAGATTCTTAATTGAGGCCATAAAACAAACAGGTAACAGCCTTGAGGAGGCAGAGTTCTCTTTGCCTAAGACTATCAGCTTTACAAACAGCTGCTAACACAACCACAGCCTTTGGAAGGAAGGAAAGACTGGAGAGTGTTCTTAGACTACAGGGTCAAGAGGACTGGGGAATAGTTCAGGTGGTAAAATACTTGCCACACCAGTTTGAGGTTAGGCATTTGACACCCAGCACCTGAATAAAAGTCTGGGAATGGTGACAAGGGCTTGTCACCCCAGTGCTGGGAAGGCAGGGCCAGGCTGGTCAGTGAGTGACAGGTCCCAATGAGAGATTTTATCTCTGAAAATAAAGGGGGGGGAAGTGTGCTGATGAGTTCAATCCCCAGAACCCACATGGTGGAAGGCTCCTGAAAATTGTCCTCAACCTCTACATGTGCTGTGACATGCAAAACACACACACACGCACCCGCCCCTCCACATCTGTGTACACAGAAACATGCACACCACTCTACACACGCACCACTCGAACAGATTTCAGAATCAAAAGATTATAGCACTACACAGGGAAACCCTGTCTTGAAAAACAAACAAACAAACAAACAAAAAGATCATAGCGGTAGGCATTCTTTTATTAGTATTTTATGTGGATGGGTTTTTATCTGCACATATGTCCGAGAACCACAAGCATGACTGTACTGATTGAGGCCAGGAGAGGGAGTCAGATCCCCTGGGACTAGAGCTATGATGGTTGTATGCCATCATGCGGGTGCAGAGAATCAAACCTGGGTCCTCTGGAAGCGTAGTTACTGAATGTCCCAGAGTGGGCATTCTCAATGTGTTTGGATCCAGCGTGTGGGAGTAACTCCCTCACTCACAGTACCTTGGACTGCTCCCCTGGAAGCAAGAGAGCAGCCTAGGACATGAATGGATAAGTCTCCAGAATGCTGTCCTCTCAGCCGAGCGTGAACTGCTCCATCTGTGAATGTCTCTAGGACATTTAATAATATCTTTGCGATAGTGCCACTCATTAAAGACTACATGCGGGCCAATGAATTGGCTCAGTGGATAAAGGTGCTTGCTGATAAGCCTGATGATCTGAGTTTGATCCCAGGGATGTGGTGGGAAGAGAACTAATTCTTAAAGATTGTCTCTGACCTCCATGTGCATATTGTAGAACGTGTGTGTGTGTGTGTGTGTGTGTGTGTGTGTGTGTGAGATACATGTCACAGCACATGTAGAGAGGTTGGAGGACAATTTTCAGGAGCTTTCCACCATGTGGGTTCTGGGTACTGAACTCATTAGCACCTCCCTCCCCCCTTTATTTCCAGAGATAAAATCTCTCATTGGGACCTGTCACTCACTGAGACACCAGCCTAACACACAGACATCCACACAAATAAAATCCCTTAAAACAGGGCTGGAGAGATTGCTCAGTGGTTAAGAGTACTGACTGCTCTTCGAAAGGTCCTGAGTTCAAATCCCAGTAACCACATGGTGTCTCACAACCATCTGTAATGAGATCTGACTCCCTCCTCTGGAGAGTCTGAAGACAGCTACAGTGTACTTACATACAGTAAATAAATAAATCTTTAAAAAAAATAACTCTTGTCTTTTCTCTTAAAAAAAAACCAAAAAACCTTAAAACAGTATAAAAATAAAATAAACACTACATGGACTTATCACCAAGAAACAGAAGCAAAAAAAAAAACATTTAAGTTGCAACGAAAACAGATGAGCTAAGCAAATGCTTGGGGAACTCATCAACAGTACTTGAGCTCAGACAAATCCCCCTAAGAGTCGGTGGTGACAGGGACCCAGGCAGAGCTCCCAACTGTTACCCAAGGCCATTGGAAAAGTTCCCTTAATCTTTTAAAAAGCTGGATTCAGGCAAACCTGGGATTTGTGTCTTTGACACAAAAAAGAATTTCACAAATAGCCAGTATGAAGCAGAATTGGGCATCTACTAAAAATAGAAAGAAATGTACTCAAGAGAAGAATAAAAATACACCCCAAAGCATGGCTGTGGGCTGCTCAAAGAAGAGTCATTGTAAACCATGGGGGCTGGGGGGTGAGGGTCAAGAGAAAGAGAAAGACTCTGGGACACAGCAAGACATGCCCAAGTGTGGGTGTAGGCTTCCCAGGGGCTCACAGTTAAGTGACTTAGAGTTAGCCGTAGACAGTAGGTCTCAAGAGGTTACTAAGAACGCATTATTCCCCCTTCTTTCTAAATGTATGTGTGCATGTGTGTGTATATATGTGTGTGTGTGTGCGCGCGCGTGCACGTGTGTGTATGTATGTGAGTGTGTGTGCATGTATGTATGTACGTGTGTGTGCATGTGTGTGTGTATATATGTATGTGAGTGTGTGTGTGTGTGTGTGTGCGCGTGTGTGTGTATGTATGTATGTGTGTGAGTGTGCGTGTGTATGTGCATGTGTGTGTGTGTGTGTGCGTGCCCTTGAGCACGCACTCGCAGGTCAGAGGATAACTTGCAGGAGTTGGTTCTCTCCTTCTATTCAGTGGGTCCTGGAAATGGCTGGAACTCAGGTTGTTAGCCTGCCAGTTTTTACTCATTGAGCCATTACACTGGCCTTTCTATTTCTCTTTGATAAGGGAGATTATGGGGGTCTTTGGAGGTGACATCTGGAGGTAAAACCAGGGACTACTTAAGGGTAGAAAGAAGAAATCCTTTTGCTCTGGTTAGATTCACAAACTGTGGGTGTATTCATAAGGACAAAAGGAAAGGTCAGCTGTGTTGGGATTCCCAAAGCTGGGGAGAGGCTCCAGCCAGACCTGGGCTGAGGGCTCCTTTCTCTTCTCAGGTCCTCATAATTTGTCCTGTCTTTTTCTTCTGCTCCACTTTGACCTCAGGTGGAGGCCTGAGCTTTCCACTGTCTCCCCTGTCCCAGACAGGGCCACACAAGTGAAAACCTGTGGACAAGCATTGTGACTCATGTTTGAATACCCCATGGGCCATCAGTCACACCCAGGCCTAGCAAACTTAGTTGTGACAGACGTGACTGGGTGGCTTCCCAAAATCTGTTTATTGGTGGAGGTCAAGAGGGCAGGATTCCACTCTGTCATCTTCTCCCCAGCCCCACCCCCCTTTATAGAGAAGGAAGTTGCAATCAGAGAGAAGGGAAAATTGCCCAAGGACATCACTGAGTCAGAGGAAGAGCAAAGACTTGAACTCAGGACCTTAGGCTAAGTAAGAGGAAGAAAGTGCTTCTGGGCTGAGACACTGAGCAGGGTTTTCTCATCGTGGCTTATGGTCCTTTAAGCCCCTGGGACTCTTCAGTGCCCATCCTATCTTCTAACCATCCTAAATCAGGCTTGGCCCCAGGTGCTTGGAAAATGTGACAGGTAGCTGGTTATGGCAGGCCGGGTCTGGAGATAAGGCTGGTAAGTAGGGCTAGAAATATGACAGGGGAAGATGGGGGTGGGACATGCAGGAAGATGTTATAGCAAGGGCACCTGGGAAGCCAAGGAGTCAGAGATGGCAGATGGAAACACTTGGGTGAGGTGTTATAACCTGTGTCCCCCAGAAGTACCTCCCTCAGAGGGACTGCCTGGAAGCCGGTCTGGAACATATCCTGGCTTTCCACACTTTCTTCCAGGTGCCCCAGAGCTGTGGGTCTTTGGAAATAAATACAGAAATCACTGATGGATAATAACCTGCTCAAACTATCAAATCTCAGCTGAGCAGTGGTGGCATATGCCTTTAATCCCAGCAGTTGGGAGGCAGAGGCAGGCGAATTTCTGAGGCCAGCTTGGTCTACAGAGAGAGTTCCAGGACATCCAGGGCTACACAAAAAAACCCTATTTCAAAAAAACAAACAAAAACAAAAACAAAAAAAAACAATAAACAAAAAACAAAAAGCCAAACACACAGATGGATCAGTGATTTCCAGTCACTTTGCCAAGCAGTGGTGGCACACTCCTTTGATCCCAGCACTTGGGAGACAGAGGCAGGTGGACTTCTGAGTTCAAGGCCAGCCTGGTCTACAGAGTGAGTCCAGGACAGTCAGGGCTATACAGAAAAACCCTGATTCGAAAAACAAAAAGAAAAAAAACCCAAAAAACAAAAACAAAAACAAAAAGCTATCAATCAAATCTCTCCCCTGCTTGTCAGGGGGCTAGCCTAAGTCACAGGGACATCCTGAATCCTTAACTCCTCCTCTGTCATTCCTAGAAGGGACATTTTCAGCCCCACAAACACAAATCCACTCTCCAAATAAGGCTCAAAGAGGGTGGAATGCCAGGATCCCAGGTTAGAGGTTAAATTCCAGAGCAGAGCAGACAATGAGACCCTAAGCCTGATGAGGACACCCTCCCCCAACCTCTCTGTGGGATCAAAGCTGCCGGCATAGGCTGTGATCCTAGGCCAGAGAGAGGAGCAAGCCAGACTCAAGAAGGGAGGAAGCTCCTTTGCTTGGATTGTTCTGATGGAGTCGTTCCTCTTCAGAAGTTCAAAGGCTGGTGCTGGGGCAGGGAGAGGGTGATGTGAAGAGAATTTGGCAACGGATAGGGAAGTAGCTGGACCAGAAAAATGGGGCTTCCAGTCGATGGAGGAGTCCAGGTGTACTGCCTGATTCATTCATTGTCCATCTCCCCAACCTTGTCCTAGAGTCCCAGCTTCCCAGGGATGCACAGACTCCCTGTGAGATGTAAGGGACCTCCACAGAGAGTGACAAGAAGTGCTTGCCTGGAAGTGAGGCCAGATCCACTTCTCTGGATGTGGGAGACCATTTACCCAAGGAATCTTTCTTTGTTGAGGACTCTTCCTGTCTGATGGGAGAATAAGTGATACATTCAGACCCTTGTTTTTTTTCTCTTCCCCAACTCTCATCTGTTGGGTCAGGAGATCTCAAAAGCACCCAGTCCTTTCCCCTATGACACCGTGGGCTTTCCTAGTAAACCACCATACAGACCAATTTTCTATTGTGTCTCTCTGCACCCCTCCCCCCCTTCACTTTCCCATCCCCTTAATTCCATACCCTTCCCAGCCCTCCCTCTCTCCACTCCACCCCATCTCCTTGGCTTAGCACAAAACCCACCAATAACCACGTTTTAGGGAGCTTAGCTCTAGGCAGATAGGTAGGTAGATGGGTCTTGGTTTCTTTAAAATTGAGTTTGGATGTAGCTCAGTGGTAGAGAGCTTGCCTAGTGTGAGAAATAGGGAAAGAAAAGGAGTGGAGGTGAGGAAGCTGAGAAGAAAGAGGAGGACCATCATCGTCATCATCATCATCATCATAAAACCATCATCCCCAGTCCCGAGAAAGAAAACACAAAACAAAATCAAGTTTGGAACAGCCAGGAAAGAAAAAGATAAGACTGGAGAGTCAGCTACCGCTCGCTCAAAGAGGGAGCATCTCTCACCGGGCATCTCTTCAACAAACAGCATTGCAAAGCTTTCAACCGTCGTCTGGATTCTCCCTGAGAATCCTATTCGCGTCCATCCTGCCCCAAATCAAGTTTATTCCAAGGACACACTAGGAGACCCTGAACAGTGGTTGGTGGCAGCGTGACGGAAGCTACGAGTCTGGGAAGATACTCTGTGGATCAGGTACCTGAGGATAGCTCATCCTTGTTCCGGGATCAATGACCAGGAGTAGGATGGGGGCAAGGTGGGAAGACTCCGGAGTGGGTGAGGGGTCTTTTCGCCCTGGGCGAAGGTAGCAAGGTAGGCGGGGAGATGATTCTTTCCGACCTGAGACTGGACGAGGCGAGAAGAGGCTCCGCCAGGAGGAGGAGTCGCCTCCCACGTCCTGCCGTCCGGGCTCCCTTAGGTCGTGGCTCTGCTATAAAGCCTCCACCAGCATGCTCGTGACACCTCCGGTGGCTTCGTTGGTGCTTGTTCCTAGACTGGGCAGCGTCTTTTCCCTCAAGCACCATGCAGCTCCTTCTTGCCCTGCTGGTGCTGGCTTACGTGGCACCTTCTACTGAAGGTATCCTCGGGTGACCCTCTGCGGCCCCCCAGACCCGGTACCCTTGTTAGCGCGCTCCGGGTGCGCGTGATTCGTGCAGGGAACCGTGAGGCTGCAGCAGACCGGGTTGTGTGTGTGAGCGGGGGCGCCTACACGTGTCTGCGGGAGGCTGCGGGGGTCTGGGGATGTGCGCTCGCATGTGCGCGGCCGCGGGGTGTCCGCGTGGTGGACGCGCGTGTGATCTGTGGTGTGAATGCTTCTCCGACCCGCCTGGATCCACAGTCCTTTTCGCACCTTAGTTCTCCTGGGTTTGCCCCTTGGATGGCGAGTGGCCGACTGTCCTGCAGGGACTCTGAGCCGGTAACTGTTGCCAACCCAGAACAAGCGCAGCAGGTTGGGTGTATTGGGGTCCTTGTGTTCCCTTCTTCTGACCCTAGGGCCCTGCCCCCTGAGCTTCAAGCTCCCTTCTCCCTTTGCCCCAGTGCTGGATTGGGAGCCTGGCGGGGGGCATCCTAAGACCTAAGTCCCTGGCCAAGCCGGTCTTTCCAGACAAGGTGATTTTCGTTTAAAGATTAATGGTGAGACCGAGCTCTTAATTATTCTTCTAGGTGGGAGGTGGCGGTAGAGGCGTGTTAATATTTGATAAGAAGCTAAAGGCGATTCTAGCGGTCGGCACCTTCTCCACTACCCCATAGCTCCTCACAAAGACTTCATCTCTTAGTCCGCAGGCAAGCTTTCCCGTCCAACGGGCCAAACCTCCCTTCCAGAATTAGGTGCTCTGCCCTGGAATGGAGGGTGAGGGGTGCGGTGGGGAGGTGAGGGAGCTCTCAGCCACCCAGAAGGAAAGAGAGTATTTCCCCGTGGCAGGACTTAGCTTGGAGGATGTAAAGCAACAACTACCAAACTCCTTCCTAGGGGAGGGAAAAGAGCAACTAATATAATGTTAAAGGGCGGAGTGGGGGTGGGGGTCGGGTGGGGAGCACTTAAAACGACTTAGTAAAAAGGAAAATGTTTTTAAATTAACGGGCGCCAAAAACCTGCTCACCTTGGTTAAGTCGTTTACAAATCGGGTTTAGTAGTTCTTTTCCTGGGTGCTGTTTTAAGGATAAGAGTGTAAGAGCTTAGGCACTGCCCTTGGATTCTGTTCAGAAAGCACTCTACAAGATGGTCATGAGGCCCGGCCAGTGACCTGGGGCCATGTAGGCAGGAATCCATCTCAGCTGACTTCTTCCCACAAACTGTTCCTGTTTTAGCGCCAGGACCACCTTCCTTCATGCATAGTCCTGGTGGAACTGGAAAGTGCCCAGGTCGCCGGTAAAAATCCTCAGGGCATTTACTCCCAGAGAGGGGATATCCCTGCCCGTTGGAGCTCTAGACCCCTAGCCAGGAACTGCAAAGACTTTGCTCAGGACATCCACGGGTTCTGCTGAGCTGGTTACAGGAGGGAAACCCTTCCCTCAGAGTGAGGGTAGAGTGAGCAAGGTCCATTAAAATTCAGTCGTCTCTAAAAAGCTCCTGGACCATGTGCCAAAAATAAATCCTTACCTTATAAAAGGGGAGGGGGGAGGCTTGTAACTAGGGACAGAGGACAGTGGCTTAGTGGGGGTTGGGGGGAGGGCTGGGGAGTTTTTGTCTCTAACTCCCCGTAGTGGTTTAGGTAGGACACAGAGCTGGGAGCCTCTCTTCTTTATCATGGGTGTGACCAGAGGCAGTGGGCTTGTTATTCTCTGCAAAAGTTGCCCCTCAGAAGCAAGTGTGGGAGCCTGAGCTGACCCGGTGCCCTGCCACCTGACTGTAAGATACAGACCTGACCCCTGACCCCCTGACCCCCGACCCCTGACCCCTGGCTCTGCATCCTCAGCATTGTTTTTCTGGCCGCCACCTCCCAGAGAGAGTGTCCTTACAAGAGCGTTCAGCCTAGCAGGTCAAAGGTCTCTATGATTAAGAAGGTGGATCAGAGGTCACACTACAAACCAGGGATCTGGGGCCAAAGCCAGGGAATAGAAGATTCCCAAGAAATGTCCAGATGGGCTGTTCCTGAGGCAAGCCTGCTGGCTCTGCCCTTCCCAGTTGGCCTTTTCCAGGAATGGCTTCCCCTTGGGCCCCAAGTGCTAAGGAGGAGCTGCTCTCCAAGGACTCTTCATTGGAAGCCTGTTCTCCTTCCAGATCCTCTGAGGGCCAGTGACCCAAAAAGATGTAATAGTCCCTCTCCTCGCTGTGACTGGCCAGTCCTTCATCTGGTCTGAGAGTTTGGGGTATTGCCTCCATCTCTGGAGAACCTTGGCTCAGACAGAGGAATCTCTCTGCAGAGATTAAGCAACAAGCTTAGGATAGGGAACAAACTCCAGCTTCCAGAGGCAGTCTGCCCATCTCCAGAGTGGATGGCAGACTGCAGACTCACAGACTCATGCATATCTCCCCCAGTGCGGCAGCTCCCAGAGGAAAGAAGGATGCATGGGGGAGACCCTGCATCTCTAAGCTGGAATGAATTCTGATTCAGTACTAGGAAACTAGTAAATCCAAAGTAGCCCTTGGAGGCCAAGAGAGGAAGGCCAGTTTCCTGGAGGGCTCACTCTTCTAGCCTAGAGCCTTCTTCCTCTTGGCTACCAAGAGCCTGGCTTTTATACTTGCCCACTCATCCTGTCCCCATTTCAGGGATGGGTGCCCTGCCCAGACTGAGTGGAGATGAGGCTTGGGAGTGCAGAGCTCAGTTAAGAGAGAGAAGCTAGCAGTACATTGATGCACACCTAAAATCCCAGCCTGAACTACAGTGGGAGAAAAGGAAAAAAAAAAAAGGACTGGGTCTGCAGCTCAGTGGTAGAACACTTGCCTGGCATGTTGTGCAAGACCCTGGGTTCGATTCCCAGCACTGGAAGAAAAAAAAAAATCCCACAAAGCCCCCAGGAGGGAAAGGCAGATGACTCAGTGTGAGGACGCACGGCTGAGTGGAGTACAGCACTTCTCTTAAGAATGACCTCATCCATGAGTCTTTTCCAAGTCACGCCATGTCTTTTCCTCTCCTGCCTTGGATTAGCTTTGGCCATCTGCTCACTGACCGTAGGCCAGAGAGGTGGAGAAGAGTTGTCTGTGAATTTAGCGAATGAGTATAGGCTGCCCAGAAGAGTTCATATCCCTCTCACTTAATCCTCTCTACAGTCTCATGGGTGACCATGTTAGCTCCATTTTACAGATGGCAAAACCAAATAGAGTAAGAGACCATCTTTAAACACAAGATTTCTACTGCTCAGTCAGAATAAGGGATCATCCTTTAAATAGAGGGTTCCTAAATCAAGAATTCTATTTTTGGGGCTGGAGAGATGCCTCAGTGGTTAAGAGCACTGACTGCTCTTCCAGAGGTCCTGAGTTCAATTCCCAGCACCCACATGGTGCCTTACAACCATCTCTAATGGGATCAGATGCCCTTTCCTGGTGTGTGTTTGAAGACAGCAGCAGTGTACTCACATGCATAAAATAAATAAAACTTTAAAAAAAAAAAAAGAATTCTAATTTCAGGTGAAGTGCTTCATTCACCCTGTTGGTAAAAAAGCATGTTGTTTTCTCTCTCTCTCTCTCTCTCCCTTTCTCTCCCTCCCTCCTGTAGACCTTATTTCTAGAGCAGATTTAGTTGTTTTTGTTGTTTGGATTTTCGAGACAGGGTTTCTGTGTGGCTGTCCTGGAACTCACTCTGTAGACCAGGCTGGCCTTGAACTCAGACATCTGCCTGCCTCTGCCTCCCAAGTGCTGGGATTAAAGGCGTGTGCCACCACTGCCCAGCACAGATTTAGTTTTACAGAAGTAGAGCAGAATGCCTGAATGCGCCATGCCCCTGCATGGGTCCCCTGCATGGGTCAGTAGCTTTCACTGCTGTGTGGTCAGACTATGTTGTTGTTTTCTTCAGGAGTGCTGATGGTTCTGTCTTCAGAATTGTGACAATTCAGAGCAGGCACTGAGAAAGCAAGAAGAGCATTGAGGAGGTGTTGTTGATCCTCCATGGCCTGGATCAGCACCCCTTCTCTGAATTCCCTCTCCCCTCAAGGCAGTCTGATTGGAAAACTGGAACCTATGCCATTGTTCCAGAAAGGAGGATGATCCTAATCCTTCACTCTCAACCGAGCCTCCTCTTAGGTTATTGGAAGGTTGCAGAAGGGAAGAGGGAGGAGAGGCTGATGAATGATGAACCAGGGGCAGAACTATGCCCTTAGAGAGAGGGCTCCCTGAAGATCAGCTAGGCATGCTAGGCAGTCTGTGTCACTGACATTCCTATGATTATTTTATTTTGTTTTGTTTTGTTTTTAAAGATTTATGTATTTATTTTAAATTTATGTGAGTACACTGTAGCTGTCTTCAGACACACCAGAAGAGGGCATCAGGTCTTATTACAGATGGTTGTGAGCCACCATGTGGTTGCTGGGAATTGAACTCAGGACCTCTTGAAGAGCAGTCAGTGCTCTTAACTGCTGAGCCATCTCCAGCCCTTATTTTATTTGTTTGTTTTTGGGGTTTTTTTTTTTGTTTTTGTTTTTTTGTTTTTTTTATTTGAATACTCACGAGTATTGATGGTCAACAGACCTTTGTCTGAGCCCATTTCTTTCTTTCTTTCTTTTTTTTTTTTTAGATATTTTCTTTATTTACATGTAAATTTCTCCTTTTGGGGGGGTTGTTTTTTGAGACAGGGTTTGTCTGTGTAGTCCTGGCTATTCTGGAACTCGTTCTGTAGACCATGCTGGCCTGGAACTCCTGACTCTGCCTCTCACGTGCCACCACCTAATAAGTCTACCTTCCTGGATACCTTAATCCCATACCCAGAAACCTTCTGTCTCAACCCAAGAGAGGGCTTTAATGCCAGTTTCCTCCAGGCTCTGGTTTACAGGGCTATATATGAAGGAGTTACGTGCACACCTAAGGTTCACGCTCTTCCTCTCTCTGTTCCAGACTCAGCCTGGTGCTATGAGATTCAAACCAAGGATCCCAACAGCCATTGCTTGGGTGAGTACCACCAGTCTTTCACCAGCAACTTCCAACACGGGCACACTCGAGCACATTTCCAACACTCAGCCTAGTTTGCTATTTTTTTTTCCAACAAAATGGAGATTTGAGTCTGGTCAAGTCCTTTGAGGTGGAAGTGGGAGATGGTTCTTGGTAGTTTGTTTATCGAGTGCTGAGGCATTCAGTACCTTGCACATGCTAGACAAGAAACGTTTTACCACTGAACCATACCCCCACTGCTTCCTTGGCACTTTTTCTAATGTTGACCAATTTCCCTGTAGCCTGCTATGTTTTTGTTGTTGTTGTTTGTTTGTTTGTTTTTTCGAGACAGGGTTTCTCTGTATATACAGGGAACTCTGTAGACCAGGCTGGCCTCGAACTCAGAAATTCGCCTGCCTCTGCCTCCCAAGTGCTGGGATTAAAGGCGTGTGCCACCACCGCCCAGCTGTAGCCTGCTATGTTGAGGGACTCCACTCTCTCGCCCCTACTTAGCTGGATGTTGGAGTTGCCTGCCTGGCTCTTCCTCCCCCCACACCCCCCCTCCCCCACTCCTTAGATATTGCCTTGTCAGGTCCAGGTTCTTTCCATAACACCTCTTCCAGAAGGACCTCCTCCACAATGTCCAAAGCTGAAAAGCCATTTCCCCCTCAGCAACTTTGAAACTTACCCACATCCCCTGGAAGCTCCTTAGTTCATGTCCAGGTTCTCACTGAGAAAGCCAGAGCTCAGCATCATGAGGTTATTCCAATCCCAGAGCTCTTAGCCATCAATGACAAGCCTACTTCTCCCTCCACCCCTCTCTCCACACCCCCTCAAACCTCAGCCACATCAGAGACCCACTAGCCTGCCTACATCATGTCAGCATGTGGGAGGAAGAAGAGGAAGGCCAGGGCAGAATTCTGAGACTCATGTCCCAATGTGAGACCTCACCAGCATTCTAGGACCTTAATTCACATCAATGGGTCAACGTGCCCTTGACTCTCAGACTTTTCTTCCCTGTTCAGGGCCTAAGGAGTGGCCTGGAGATTGTAAGGGGGGCGAGCAGTCCCCCATCAACATCGTCATTTCGAAGGCAAAGGTGAACCCCAGACTGACACCCATCGTCTTCGTTGGCTATGACCAAAAGAAGCAGTGGCTAATTAGGAACAATCAACACTCAGGTGGGTCCTGTGTGGGCTGGGTGGATCCCCAGGTAGGGCTAACTGTGCAGGGATGGTGAGTCCCTCAACCCTGGAGACTGAGAGAAGCCACTAGAGAAACTTGTAGAGGGAAGCATACTCTAGCTAGTTGGGTTTTCAGTCATTTCATCAGAACAGTCGGGGCAAAGGGAGGGAACATTCCTGGAAGGAGGGAACGACCTTTCTGAAGCACAGAAGTGTGAAACTGCTTGGATGAGTGGGAGCAGCTGTGTGTGTGGATGGAGGCCATAGAGGGAAGCTAGGAGGAGCTGACCAAGCCCCAGAACAGACAGGTCACCAGGGCTGAGGAGTTGGACATTATCATGGGGATACCAGGGCACTATGGAGGGAATTAAAACTCATCAGGCCCAGAACAGTGCTACATTTTGGGATAGGCTCTGTGTGTGTGTGTGTGTGTGTGTGTGTGTGTGTGTGTGTGTGTGTGTGTGTGTGTGTGTGTGTGTGTGTGTGTGTGTGTGTGTGTGTGTGTGTATGTGTATGTGTGTGTGTGTGTGTGTAAGCACTGAGCGGCTAGGCAGATTGCTAGCCACCTCTCACATCCCATCCCTCAGGGCCCAGGCCTCAAACAGTAAAGGTGAGAGAGAGATCCTGGGGTGGGAACTGAGAGGGCAAATGAGAGGCTGGAGTGAGGACCCTGCCCACTCTGGTATCTCCCAGTGGAGATGTCGCTGGGAGGAGGCATTTCCATTACTGGAGGAGACCTGCCCGCCCAGTACGAGGCCACACAGTTGCACCTGCACTGGTCAGAGGAGAAGAACAAGGGTTCAGAGCACAGCATTGATGGGAAACACTTTGCCATGGAGGTAAGAAGCCTCCGAGCTGAGTCCTGGGCTAGGTTCTGGGTGTGTACCCACCTTGCGGAGGATGGGTGATCTGGCTCGCCTAAGTCCTCCATGCGCATGCGCTTCCTAGATGCACATCGTGCACAAGAAGGTGACATCATCATCATCTAGCAACAAGGAGCAGGACTCGAGAGACAAGATTGCAGTGCTAGCATTCATGGTTGAGGTGGGGCTCCCATCCCCCGCCCCACCCCCCGATCCTGGGGGTCGCCCATCCTTCAGAAAGAGCTGCTTGGCCGCAGCAGCTCCCAAAGAACCTATCTCATGCTTCTTTCCCTCCTGTTCCAGATAGGAGAGAAGAAGAATGAGGGCTTCCAGCCCTTGGTGGAAACCCTATCCAGTATCTCCAAACCCAGTGAGTCAGGTTGGGGAAGGGAGTGGCTTCTTTCCACGATGAGAGGGGTAGAGGCTCTAGGACAGCTGTTTTAAAGAGAGCGATATATAAGGCTTTGTCTCCCACCCCAGATGCAACCACTACTGTGAGGGAGAGCAGCCTGCAGGACTTGCTTCCTCCAAGCGAGAAACTGCATAGCTACTTCCGTTACCAGGGCTCGCTAACCACACCAAACTGTGATGAGACTGTCATCTGGACTGTGTACAAGGAAACCATTAAGATCCACAAAGACCAGGTAACCCAGGCCTGGGGCAAGGTGCC
Organism: Mastomys coucha; assembly: GCF_008632895.1. NCBI lineage: Eukaryota > Metazoa > Chordata > Mammalia > Rodentia > Muridae > Mastomys > Mastomys coucha. Next base: position 80,754,001 of record NW_022196911.1, read on the forward strand.
CCCTCCCATATGGAGTCTACTTCCTTAAAGCCCTGTCTGTTTGTTCCACAGGTTCTTGGGGTGGGAAGATAAGAGTCATTGAGTCAGACTTTGGGTCTCCACTGGTGGACACAGACAAGAAAGAAAGCTCTGAGTACCACTTTCCTGAATAGAGGGCCCAGTGAGAAGTCTTGGAGGGTGCTTTTCCAGAAAAGTGGGAGAGAGCTGGCTGGTTAAAGTGGGGAGCCAGTATTCCAGGGAGACCTGAGGTTGGACTTCCTTAGTGCTATCGGGAAGTTGCTCAACAAACAACACTTGACTTTACAATAGCCTCTGGAAAGACATCAGGAAACCCAGAGGACCAAAATCCCTTGGGCTTACGGCAGTGGTTTTCAGTGTGATGCCAACATCTTCACCAGTGAGAATTTTTTAGGAATGCCCGTTCGTAGGCTCACTCTATATCTATTGAATCAGATATCCTGGGACCAGGGGCCAGGCATCTGGGGTCTGGTGATCTTCTTCAGCTGATACTAAAGGATGCTGACCTCCAAGAACCACTCTACCATAGCAACAGTGACGGTAATAGGCTTGAAAACGTATCTGTAGAGGACAGGGAGAGACAGTGGAGGTCAGCTTCCTACAAATGCCACACTTGACACTCTTGGTAATCATTCTGAGCCCCTCTCTTCCTTGCCAATGTGAGCTGTCTGGTCTGAGGTCACCCAGCAAAGAGCATTCGTTGCTCCACCTGCTGAGCCCGGTCTCTTTCACAGTTCCTGGAATTCTCAAAAAAGCTGTACTATGACAAAGATCAGAAGTTGAACATGAAGGACAACGTGAGGCCCCTGCAGCCGCTGGGGAAACGCCTGGTGTTGAGGTCCCATGCCACAAGACAGCTGCTGTCTTTGCCCCTACCTACTCTGTTGGTCCCTACACTCGCCTGCCTGGTGGCCAGCTTCCTCCAGTGATGGCCCACTTCTGGATATCTCTGACCTCAGCCTTTCGAAGATATGGCTTATCTTTCTTAATCTTTCCAGGTTGAACTTTGGGGACTATTAAAATATGAGGACCTGGCTGTGGTGTGCACACTTTTAATCCCAGCCCTGGGGGAAAGGGGATCAGAGACATGTGGATCTCTGACCTCCCCCTACCCACCCGATTAATTGAAATAAAATATGGATATGTTTTTTTTAGAAAAACCCTTTGCAAGTTTTTGGTTGTTTGTTTTTTGATAAGTCTCTGCAATTGCCCTGTTCCATGACAGGACAGGGACATTAAAGCCTGGAGATTTCTACCAACCAGACATGAATCACCCTACCTATATATGTGAACACCCAATCAACACATACCCAACCTCAGAAAGATGTTGTAGGTACCTTGGAGCACCAACACAAAGAAAGCTGGAGATGCCCAAGAATAGAGGCTGGATGAAAGCTACATATTAGAGCCAGAGTGGAGATGACTTGAGGTCCTGGGTCCCCACCCCTCAGATGGAGCATTGGACTATGTAGTGGGGAATGGATTCACTCATTTACTCAAGTACCTCTTGAGCTTGCCCTAAAACTGGGCAAGTTACAGGAGCAAACTAGAGAGATGCCTCTGCCTGAGGTTCTCAGCCCAGTGCATGGACAAAAGACTCACACTAAGCTGGGCGGTGGTGGTACATGCCTTTAATCCCAGCACTTGGGAGGCAGAGGCAGGTGGATTTCTGAGTTCGAGGCCAGCCTGGTCTACAGAGTGAGTTCCAGGACAGCCAGGGCTATACAGAGAAACCCTGTCTCAAAAAGCCAAAAAAAAAAAAAAAAAAAAAAAAAAAAAAAAAAGACTCACAGTCCTGAGAGGTCAGAAGGAGAGACAAATCAGGAAGGGCAGCTGCAGTTTCCATGGATGGTCAGGACCAGGATCTGCAAGGGAAGGAGGCCATGAGTGCTCAGGCAAGGAGGAAGGGAGGACTCCTTTCAGGAAGCAGCAGGGAGGAGGAAGAAGGAGGGAGGGAAGAACAGAGCAGCAACCAGAGGGGTGGGAGTGGACAGTGTGAGAGCATTATGGATGCGGGATCCATCAGTGATCTTGTGCCAAGGGCCAGGATGCAGCTCTCCCATAAGGTTACAGAGGCCAGGGCAGGGCAGAACCAGTTTCCAGGTTTCCAGGCTCATATCCCAGACAGGATCTGCTCATGGGTCATCAGTCGATGTGACAGGAAAGAGTCCGACTTTCTCCCCCACTATGTCTCTAGTGGAGGGACAGCAGAGGGAGACAGAAGGAAAGATGGTACTCACCATCCAGGGCAGGGTTGGAGTTCTGAGCCACAAGAAGTGCCTATAAGGTCACAGGCCTTGAGCAAATAGGAGAGCTGGAGCCAGGCTGTTCTAGCTAGACCTGAGGTACTTGTCCCCTACAGGAAGATACAAATCACTGGGACGCTTGAGGTCTACAAGGTCCTGCTGCTGGTAATCTGGGGGGGGGGGGTGTCTAGTTGGAGGGAGCAATTACCCTAGCACCACCAATTGGCCTAGGGTAAGATGGTCATTCCCCGCTTCCCTAACTACCCTTTTCTATTTGTGACCAATAATAAGTACCTTCCAGCTTCACCAAGGACCATGCAGCTGGGATGGTGGTGTTGGTATGGTGTAGTCATGGCAACAGCAGGCAGCCTGTGTCAGCAGGGGGTGTGTGGTCCTAGCCCATTCATTCTCCTTTAGCTCCCACTAGGCCTGCAGGGAATCTCAGCTGCCTCCTCCCCAGAGTCTGAGCTCTGAGGTCAGTACAGCCATTTCTGCTCTGGACAACTCTCCCCTCCTCCCTC
>NW_022196911.1:80756795-80788050 GCF_008632895.1 Mastomys coucha
CCCCCGCCCCTCATTTCCCTCCCTTATAGCCCTGTCTTCCATGTGGCCCTTCAGTGAATAATGTAGCAGCAAAACCAGGAAGTTCCAGCTCTCTGCAAGTGGGCCAGAGGTCTGGCTTTTCCACCCCAGATGGAAGGCACAGGATTGTCTCCTGGCTGGCTGGCCTCATTACTAAACCTAGTGGAAGCCAGAGTGGGGTAGTGTTTGTGTACGCCTCACACCAGCTATGTGTGTCCTGGAGGCACTCCTAGCAAAGCTACTCAGGGGCCAGCCACCATGGGTGGACAGTTTGCTCTTTTGACTGTGGCCCCACACAAAGAGTTGAGGGACATTTCTTCCTGTCAGTGTATCATGGAAGAGCTTTCTCTTTGGAGTAAACTCATTGGCTCTGTGCTGACCCCCACCTGGAGAAGGTGGCTTAAGTGTCTTTATACCCAGCCTGCCTGGCTCATAAGACAGTTCTCTCCATGAGTAATAGGCCTACCAATTGTTCTTTATTTACAAGGGAGATCTAGCCTGTCTGCCTCCCCATCCTGACTTTCTTTCTCTTTTATTCATCTCCATAGCTGGTTGCATTGGATACACACATTCTCTCTCTCTCTCTCTCTCTCTCTCTCTCTCTCACACACACACACACACACACACACACACACACACACACACACACACACACACACACGTGTGTGTGTGTGTGCTTCCCTGCAGATGCCAAGCCTGGGGAAAGCACAAGGACTTCTCTGAGGTCCATTGGCCCATTTCTGGAAGGTTCTCAGCACAGACTATGGAGGACATAGGAGACATACGGAGGACATAGAGAATGCCTCCTATGTGCTGACTCTGGTCCTCTCTGCCATTTTGTGAGTGAGGTCTTCTTCCATTGCATGGATAAGGACTACAGCAGAGGCAAGCAGCCCGTCAGACCCTGGGGTCACGCTGGAACTTCCATAGCCAGCTTTCTTCATCAAGACCATGCAGGCAGACAGGCCATTCCGAGGGACAGGGTATGGTTGCTGTGCCTGTCCCATCCCATTTCCAGTGGCCGCTTCTATCCCCAAGAGGCCCACCTCTCTTTCACTGTGTTTAGGTTTGGCATCCCGGTAGGAGCCGTGGGCTAAAAATACTCTCCCATGTGTTTAGATGATTCTTAGAGAATAAACTTCCCCATCTTGGCTCTCATTTTGCTCACTTGCTGGCCTTCTTCCTGTGGCTCTCATTTGACTGTATGGGAGGGGAAAAGAAGGTAGGAATGGAAGGTCTGCCAGACCCTGAGTCATGGGAGTCCCATGCGAGCATGGACTTAAGAGGCTGCTAAGTCACAAGGCTTCAGGGGATATCCATACGGAGACTATCACTGAATGCTGCTCCTGTGTGAGGTAACCCACAGGTACCAAGCTTCCATGTGTACTGGGTGGGAAGAGACAAAGAAGCTCATGGCCCAAATGGCAGGGCGCCAGGCTTCCCCAAAATCTTGAGTTATCCATTCACAGATGGGAATGAGCTTAGTAGGCCTTCTGCCTAACTGACCTCACTGACCCTGGGAGGAAGGCCAAGTCTGTCTGTGGGTGGGGCATGGCTCCTGGACCTTCTGCATTACACATGTCTCAGTCACTTTGTTTGTTTATCTAGTAGGGACAAAGACTTGGCCTCCTGGGATGTGCTGGGGTGGGCGCTAGGCAGGCTCTGGGAAGGGCTTCCTCTGGAGGAGAAGCTGAAGGACAGATAAGTCACAAGCTGGTTCCTTCCTCTGCTGCTGGCTTTGCAGGTTGTTTAGAAGCACAGCACACAGGAAGGGTTACTGAGTACATATTGGAACAGTCTATTTTCAACAAGATTTAATCTTCCAACAGCCGCTACTATATCCTTCAGGCTAGAGACGAAGATCCAGGCAGAAGGAGCCCAGCTCAGGCCATTCCTGCAAGATTCCTAACCATAGGCCAGATACAGTGAAGACAGATGCTGGGTATAGGAACAGGCTGGGAGTAGACTGGCCAACACCCTAAGCTCCCAGAGACACACAGAGCTGGAGTGGAATCCTTTTCTACTGAAAACTAGCCAGGTACTTTTATTAATTGAAGTCATCAGAACCTCCGCTTCCTTGTCTATTAAATGGGAATGAAGAAAGCTGTGCAGGTAAGTCAGGAAAGTGTGCTGTGCAATCATGAGAACCCGAGTTAGGCCCCACCACCCAAGTGAAAAAGCCAGGCTGTGACTGCCTTCCCTTGTAATTTCAGTGCTAGGGAGACGGAGAGCCAGTCTCTCCTAATGGAGAGGCCCTCTAAAGAAGGTGGGGGCTGCTGAGATGGCTTACCTGGCTTGCAGAGTTCAGTCCCTAGCACAGTGGGGTCTGGCTATAATTTACCCAGTGCTGTGGAGGCAAAGGCAAGGAGATCCCTGGAGCTTGCTGGCTGCCCAGCCTAGCCTAGTCAGTAAGTCACACAGGTTCAGTGTGAAACCCTCTTTTCTTTTCTCCCGAGATAGGGTTTCTCTGTGTAATAGCCCTGGCTGTCTTGGAACTCATTATGTAGACCAGGCTGGCCTCGAATTTAGAGATCAGCCCGCTTCTGCCTCTTGAGTGCTGGGATTAAGGGTGTGTGCCACCATGTTCAGTTGTGAAACCCTGTCTCAAAAAAAGCAGGGTAGAGGGTGATTGAGAAAGATATCTTACATTGACCTCTCTGGTCTACAGACACACACACACACACACACACACACACACACACATACACACACTTATTCACTTAAAAGAAAACAGCAAGCTGGATGACCAATTGATCTCTGGTTTCCACATACACGTTCATAACATGTGCCTGTGTGTTCCCCAACATGTATACCACCCTCACATGTAACCACACATATGTACACATAAGTGTTTAAATGTCTACACTTTTTTTTCTTTTTATTTTCTTCAGAACACTGGGCCATTAAACTAAATCCCCAAGCTCATATTTTAAAAAAATTTTATTGGCAGGGTCTCACTAAATATATGAGTCACTCTGTAGACCAGACCCCTCCTGCCTCTGCTATGATTAAAGTTTGCTCATGCTTTTTTTGCTGTTGTTTGTCTTTGTTTTTTGAGACAGGGTTTCTCTGTGTAGCCCTGGCTGTCCTGGAACTCACTCTGTAGACCAGGCTGGCCTCGAACTCAGAAATCCGCCTGCCTCTACCTCCCAAGTGCTGGGATTAAAGGCGTGCGCCACCACTGCCTGGCTAATGTTTGCTCATGCTTATCTCCAGTTTTTTGGTTTTTTTGTTTTTTGTTTTTGTGTGTGTGTGTGTGTGTGTGTGTGTGTGTGTGTGTGTGTGTGTGTGTTTTTGAGACAGGGTTTCTCTGTGTAGTCCTGGCTGTCCTGGAGCTCACGCTGTAGACCAGTCTGGCCTTGAACTCAGAGATCTTCCTATCTCTGTCTTGAGTGGAGATTCTGACAGCATTCATCTCAGAGGTTGCTTTGAAGATACAACATAATGCCTGAGCAAGACAGTATGTTCAGTATTGGCAGTTACTATCGTTCTTTTTAGAGATAGTGTTAAAGGGTAGGCAGGACTTACAGCCTGGGCTTGGGGAGTAGGGGGAGGATGGAAGCAGCAGGTGGGAACTAGCTGGCTCTCTCTCCACTCCTCTCCCATTCGCGGTGGGCAAACATCAAGGGTCCTTGTGAAGCCACTCTCCACTCAAGATAGTGCCTACTGAGGCAAGTATATCAGCCTAACATCTGCACAGACTTCACCCCATATGTCAGGGGCAAGAATGGGCCCCAAGGTGGCCCAGGGAGTCTTTGACTTTTCAGGAATGGAGTCTGTCTGAGCCTACTTCTCTGAAGGAAAAGCTTTTCCTACCTAGGCCCCACCTGCTTTCTCCCTGAGGAGATTAGACAGACTGTCTTTGCTTCCCTCTTCATTTCTTCCTTCCTGGGGAGCCACAGAGGCAACAAAGGTGCCCTTTTGCATAGCCTCCTCTCTATCCTGGTGATGTCCCTTCCAAGGCCTGGGCCCATCTACGTAAACAAAGGAAGCCAAGCTGCCTTTGAATTTCAGAGAAACAACTAAGGATTGTTTTGATGTGTCCTTAGGAAATACTTATACCAAAACATTGTTTTTTGTTTATCTGAAATTTAACTTTAACTAAGGACCTGGTGATTTGTATTTGTTTTTTTTTTTTAAGATTTATTTTTACTTATGTGTATGCATGTTTATCTGTGTGCGTAAGCCATCTGTATACGGGTGACCTTGGAGGTCAGGAGAGAGTGTTGGAAATCCTGGAACTGGCGAGGGGGCGGGGGCGGGTTGTGAGCCACATGACAGGGGCATTGGAACCTTGTTCGGGTTCTCTGGAAGGGCAGTAAGTCCTCCTAACTGTTGGGCCATCTCTCTAGAGGCTCCCTCACAGTGCCTGGACAGAACACTTTAGGCTGTGGTGTGAGCACACAGATGGGTCTCTTTGGTTTATAAATAACCCCCTGACTTGAGTTAGACCTAGGAGGGCAGCTAGGTGCTACCTAGAAGTTGTATCACACAAGAGGATGGCTGTGATCATTTTTATTGTCAATTTTATATTTTAGGTCTGGTCACCTTACTCCCATTTCTACCTACCTCAGGGAAGCTGAGATACAGAGAAGAGAGTTAAGAGGAGTGGGGGTGGGGGGAGCCCACCAACTGAGACTCCCCCCCACTGCTTCCCATCCTCTCTTCCGCTGGCCATGCCTTCAGGAGCAGACCAAGGGCAGCCTGGCCCAAGAGTTTCTCTCTGGAGCCTTTCTGATGTGAGGCTACCTGTGAGGAGGGCAGCCGGTTATGTCGCACAGGGCGTTGGAGCAGACCCACCTGCCTGCGGATTTCCTCCTACAGTCTCCCAGTTAACTGGGAGAGGCCAGGACCTCTTTCTTATCCTTTGGCCTTGGCCTGACTCCAGCCTGGCTTTACTGGAGGATCCCCAGCTACCTTCTGGCAGCACCCACCATCACAGCTGGCCTCTTGTGAAATAAAACTCCCATGCAGCTCCCAGCTGTGGGCATAGTGAGGAAGGGCTTGATGCCAAGGGCTCATTTACAAGCCAAAGGGACACTTGGTTGTGTGTTCACATCACAGCCTGGAGTGCCAGTTGGATGCCATGCAGTCACCAAGGAGGAACTGAAAAGTCCAAATCGAAAGTTTTCCTTCCAACTCCTCTCACCTGGTAATCTTGATCTCGTTTACTGCCTCCGGCTATCATTATTCATACATCCACTATCTTATGCCAGGCCCTTCGCAAGGTACTTTATTTCTGCTGTCTGACAGATTCCGACAGCAACCTTTAGAGCAGAAACTACTGGAACAGCCTCCTCTCAGTGGCAGGTCTTAGCCCATGCTTCCTGCTTGTGGTGGGCACTGTGAGGTGCCATCCCAAGGAAGGATGGCCCCAGTCACTGCGAGTAGCACCAGGGTACAGATGCTTCAAACTTCAGCCTCTTTGCTCAAGACCGCCTGCACTCTGGGGTGGCTAGACTCAGATGGATGTGTAGCTTTATTCAAGATGATTCCATAGGCCCATTCCAGCCCTGGAATTCCCCAAGGAGCAGTCAAGGTCACCGTTGGCCCTATGTGGCAATCTCGATTCTCCTTGTTCCTAGTTCCACTTTCTTCTCCTCCCTTGGACCCAAATCTGGGTCCAAGGGATCCTCCTTAGTAAATGCTACAGCAGATATATGCCCAGCACTCCAAGAACAACATAAAACACATGGCAAGTTCTAAAACTACAGTAGCCTGGAAGAAAGTTGGGGGACAGTAGAGTAACAATAGCTTAGTACCTATGTAAGAACTGAGCAAATAGGGACACCTCATAAAAATACCAAGGAGCAAGGAATGTTCATTAAGCCAAAAGACAGAGCTTCAGAAGGGTTTACGGAGCAAAGAGCAAACATCAGTCCCCAGGAGATGCCCTAATTGTGGGGAGTAATGCCCGGTTCCAGGAAACGGCTCCAGTAAGGAGTGGATCCCCTTCACCCCTCCTACGTGCTACCAGTATCTCCTCCTCACCTGGGGCTCACCTGGGGCACAGAGGTCAATGAAAGCGAAAGACAGTAGGCTCCACCAATGAAAGACAACCAACTCATGCTGTAAACCTCTGTACTGAAAGGTATAAGAAGTGTGTGCTTTTGTTCCTGGGGGTCACCTTTGCTCAGAATGCAGGACGACCCCAGTATACTGGTTCAATAAAAACCTCATGCAATTTGCAGTGATCTCCCTCCTGGTTCTTGGAGAGTGGGGCGCCTACGCCGAATTTAACACCTACTCAGCTGAAAGTTGCTTACACCTCAACCTATGTCCAATAATGGAAACTTGAGTGCTTGCTTTCATTTTTTTTTAAAGATTTATTTTTATTTATATGAGTACACTGTAGCTATCTTCAGACACATACCAGAAGAGTGCATCAGATCCCATTACAGATGGCTGTGAGCCACCATGTGGGTGCTGGGAATTGAACTCAGGACCTCTGGAAGAGCAGTCAGTGCTCTTAACCGCTGAGGCATCACTCCAGCCCACTTGTTTTCATTTTCAGTGAAGGCAGTTAGGTGTATAGGACACATGGCAAACAAAGAGTGGAACATCTGAACTCGAGTTTGCTCTCTAGAATCTAGGTATGTTACTTACTTCTGTGTCACTGTGACCACCATACTGGACAGAAACAATATCCGAAAGAAAGACTCATTTGTCTTACAGCTTTAGTCCTTCATATCTGGGAAGATGCAATCCAGAATTTCTGTCTGTAGCTCCTTCTCTGTGTGGCCATAGGTGGGACCAATTGGGAAGCAAGACCTGCTTGGAACCAGGGACGGGTATCATGTTCAAAGGCTGGGCTCCAGTGGCTTCCACGAGCCATGCCCCACCTCTAAAAGACTCCATAGAATCCTGAATGGTGCTGCAAGGCGCTGCAAGCTGGGGATCCATCGTTCAAATGTTAAGCCTGTGGGAGATGCTGCCGATCTGAGCTATAGAGCATGCTGTCAGAGAAAACAGGCTCTTGGAGAAGCGAAGAGGCATCACCTTTGCTGGATAATGAATAAGCTGCTAGCTCAGCACAGCTCTACAAAGCCCACAGTCCCTGCTGGCTGTTTCCCTCAAATGCTGCTGGCCTGAAAGTTCCTTCTGGGAGTACCACTTGGAGAAAAAGGGGGAATGTAGGGACCACCAGGCCAGGACACATGTTGCCCATCCAGACCTGAATGTTCTGCCCTGTCCCGACCCTGCACACCAGCTCAAACCCAGCAGAAGCTCAGCTTTATTGTTGCTTTCTGTTCTCTGTTCCTCCCACCCTGAAGGAAGGATCACTTACAAGCACGAGAATATCAATGACCAGGTCAACACCGACCACATGGAGCAGGGCAGGCACAACAGAGGTTTGCAGGATGGATGAATAAGGGAAAACCGACAGCAGGGAACGGGATTATCAGACATCGCTCTGGGTCTGGAACCAAATATTTACCTTGCTCAATTGGGAAGTCCTGGGATAAGCCTGGCTTTCTAAGGCCTATTTATGCTGCTTTGCCTTCAGTGGCAGACATAATCAACTTGGTCGTGCTGCAGTTTGAACACCTGTTTCCATACATAGGGCCTGGACATAGGAGATGTTTGATCTTCAGCGCCTCTGCTCTCTGTGTCCTCAGGGAGTCTGCTGTCTGATCATCGTGCTCCCGGGAGGTTTTGATAATGTGGTCCACACTCTGTGTCTGGCTGCAGGTCAAAGTGGAGTTTTGCTGTAGCTTAAGCTGACCGTCCACATTCTGGCATGAGTTACGGGACGTGAGGAACAGGCTTGAAGTGGGATAGGATGGGCTTGCTTGAAACTGCTTCTGGCTTTTCAGGACCCTCGGAAATAGGTTTGGATGTGACAAGGGTCTGAGTCAAGCTTCGGAACTGCACAGGAGAAGAGGAGTGAAGTCCTGTTGTCTCTTGGACTCACGTTGGAGTTCTGAGGCAAATGGAAGTACCATAGGGTGCTGGAGTTTGGATAGGGTTTGGTGTGTTCTGAAAGGGTTCACATGTGAGGCAATAAGAGGGCAGAAACAGTCTGTCTCTGTGTTTGGAAGTGGGGCTTCTGGGGTTAAGCAGGTGTCATTTGCTGTGCTAGCCTGACAACCCAAGTTCGCTCCCAGAACCCACATAAAGGCCTGATGCGGTGGCATACATGCAATCCCAGTGCTCCTGCAGTGAATTCAGAAGAGACAAGATAGCATTCTGTAGCAGCAAACACACCAAAGAGATCCTGCCTCAACAAGGCAGATGAGGGCTGACCCCTGAAGCTTGTCCCCTCACCTCTGTCCCTGTGCTGTGTACTCCCTCCCTCACCTACTAATAAGTTCATCAATTAAATAAGAAGTAGGACTTTGACAGGACTGGAAAGATGGTTCAGCTGGTAAAGGGCTCACCATGTAGGGAGGATCTGAATTCGACCCCCAGCACCCACGTAAGAATGGCAGCCATGGTGATGTGTTTTTGTAATCCCACTGCTGGGAGGCAGAGATAGGAGGATCTCTGGGGACTCACTAGCCAGCCATTCTAACCTAACTGGTGAGCTCTAGGCCAGTGTTTTCCACATGGACACATATTTATGTGTACCCATATGCACCCTCCCAAATTACATAACACATTTTACAAAGTTGGGGTTTTTGAAAGGTGATTAGGAGTAGATAAGGTTGTCAGGGTGAAATCTCTCCATGACTAACTAAATAATGACAGATTTATAAAAGAAAAGAAAAAACAAAACCAGAAAGAGAAACCAAAACCAGAACACCCTCCAACACAGGCATACACATGTGTATACTCAGACATGCACACAAATGTATATGGGTGCAATGCACACACATGCACGCATGTGAGGGCCCAGACACACACACACACACACACACACACACACTCAGTGCCAGCTTGGGGGTTCTACCATCCCTTTAATCTTGCATCTCTAGAACCGATAGCCTAAATAAACCTCTTCTTTTAAAAGCAGTTTGACTCAGGCATTTCATTACAGTAGCAAGAATCAGAGAGATACTCATGAAACAGTGATTTCATTAGGACAGTAACATTTGGGAACACTGCAATGAAGTAGGAGGTGCCCAGTCTGTGAGGTGTTGAGGGGGCAGGAATAGAGCTTTTAGTTAAAGGAGCACCCTGAAGATGAAGTAGACATGTACAATAGACACTACATGGCAGCTAATAGAATTACTTTAAGTGTGTTTAAGGGGCTGGAGAGTTGGCTCAGTGGTTAAGAGCACTTGTTCTTGCAAAGGACCCAGTTTTAATTCCCAGCATCCATGTGGAGGCTCACCACTTCCTTGGGCTCCAGGCATATATGTGGTGCACATGTGAACATGGAGGCAAAACACTCATACACATAAAATAATAAAAAGAAATATTAGAAAAAGTGTGTTCGAGATATGTCTTGGGGGCTGCCTTCAATGCTTAGAGGGGAGTGGGAGTTTGCAGAGGGTATGGATAGGCTTCATGGTGGCTGGGATGACGTCTGCAGCAGGGAGGGAGTGTAGCAGCAGATGTCAATGCTTGGAGTTTGGTGAGAATAGATGAGCCCAGGATTATTGCAAACGAACTGTAGATGAGATGTCTGCAGACTGCCAGCACAGAGCTCGCGCTGTCCTTACAGATGGGTGCTAAGGATGCTAGCCGGGTAGCAGGTACAGCGGGCCGAACTCTTACATTTCTTCTCAAGTCACATAAGGAATTTAGAGTTTTCTTCAAATTGACACTGGCTACTTCCCTAGAGACCAAATTAGTCATGACTGGTCATTTTCTGCTTTAAATAATAATAATGATAATAAAAAATTTTGTGTATGTGACTGTTTCATTAGCACGTATTAGCGTTGTGTGTGCCAAGTGTGGTGGGTCAAGCGTGGTGGCACATGTGCCTCATGTGCCTAAGAGGCAAAGGGAAGCAGATCTATGTGAGTTCTATGAGTTTGAGGCCATCCTGGTCTACAGAGTAAGTTTCAGGAAAGTCATAGATATACAGTGAAACCCTGTATGGTAGCAGGGAGTGGGGGCTGATCTTGGTTTACCCTGTGGTATCAATGCTGGCCTTTTGCACACCTGATAGTATCTTATCAGAGATTTACAGTAGTCTCAGAGGCAGCACGGGAAAGACGGGTTAGAGTGAACCTTGAAGGATATCAGAGTGCTTATCAAAGTGTTCCCACTGGCCACATGCCAGCCAGGCTACCTGATGATGCTTAACCCACTGAGGACAATAGCTTCTCCAACTCGGGCCCTTTCCTTCCTGGCCCTTCCTGAGATGGGAGGGAGAACAATTGAGTTGTACCCTTGTCCCCAGTTGTTGATCCTCAGCAGGCTGGGCTTTAACACAAATACCATATGTCCATCCGGCTATCATGCCAGGCCAGCATATACTAGGCTAATTCTCCAGCTGTCTGTATATTTTTGATGCTAACTGCTGAGTTCCATAGGGAGAACCAGAAGTGCCTCTTCTCTTCTGTATGGTACTGAGCCCAACTTTGGCTTTCTCTTCTTTCCTTTTTTTTTTTTTTTTTTTTAGAAGACAGTATCTCTAGCTGGGCAGTGGTGGCACACGCCTTTAATCCTAGCACTTGGGAGGCAGAGCAGGTGGATTTCTGAGTTCGAGGCCAGCCTGGTCTGCAGAGTGAGTTCCAAGACAGCCAGGGCTACAGAGAAACCCTGTCTCAAAAAACCAAAAAAAAAAAAAAAAAAAAAAAAAAAAAAAAAGAAGAAGAAGAAGAAGAAGAAGAAGAAGAAGACAGGGTCTAATTTTGTATACCAGGCTTGTCTCAAAGAGACAGAGATCCATCTGTCTCTGCCTCCTCTGCCTCCCAAGTTCTGGGATTAAAGACCAGATATTACCATACCTGGTCCTCCCCTTTCCCTGTTGATGATGGTAGAAATGGTAGACCACCAAAATTGACACCTCTCAGGGGACAAAGCAGATAGATGGAGCTGAGGAGATGCTCAATTGTTAAGAGCACTGGGTACTCTTGCAGAGGATCTGGGTTTCCTTCCCAGGAGAGAACTGATATGGTGATTTACAACCATCTGTAACTCTAGTCCCAGGGTTTCCAATGCCCTCTTCTGGTCTCTTCAAGCATTGCATGTATGCTCACACACATGTATATATGTACATACATACAAACATACATACATACATTTGGTGGATGCAACAGAGCCCCAATAGCCACACTTTCTTTTTTCTTTCTTTTTTTTATTTATTATTTATTTATTATAAGTACACTGTAGCTGTCTTCAGACACACCAGAAGAGGGCATCAGATCTCATTATGGATGATTGTGAGCCACCATGTGGTTGCTGGGATTTGAACTCATGACCTTTAGAAGAGCAGTCAGTGCTCTTACCCACTGAGCCATCTCACCAGCCCCCACACTTTATTTTTTCTCAGCCTTTTTATACCTTCTTAAAGATTACCTCACAGATAAAGTGTTACACAAAAGAGTTCTAGAAGGATGTCAATAGTAAGTTCAAAGCAGTGCTCCATTTTATAAGCTCCTTATTAGTTGAAAGCAACAGATACACATGATATCTTCTTGCTTTATCATAGTACACACCTGTGGTCTCATCCTTGGACCCAACCTAGAATGAATGTTTTTCCTTGATCACAAACCTGCCCCAATCCTATTTCTTCTCTTAGTGCATTTATGAAAGCTCATTGTATTCCTTATTATTAGGCCTTTACTTACTATTCTATGTGGAGGGGGCACATTCTATTCTTGATTCTAGCTGTATTACATCTTTCTGGCAAAATAACTAAAACCATCTCCTTAAACTCTCTTCCTAAATTATTTGAATCAAATTAGGAATTTTATAGTCATTAATTCATCAAAATTCATCTTCATGTTGATCTGCAGAAAATTTGCCCAATAGGGTGGGCTGATGCCCAGGAATCATCAGGCTATGTAAGAGTGGCAGGAAGGGCTTATCAGCAGCGAGAAGCAATTCTGGGACAAAGTCTCTGGGGCTGTGCCTCTCCAGAGTGCAGCATCACAGCCATGCCAAATGGTGAGCTGTCTCCAGGAAACTCACTCGCTTGCCGTAGCCTTTCCTAAATGACTTCTGTCACAGGTGCTCCGGAATGCAACTGGGAACAAGTGACTTTACCCTAGCTAGAGTCCTTTTCTTTTCCTGGTCCCATCTCCCCCTCTACTAACCACTTTCTTTTTTCTTTTTATTTCTTTTCTTTCTTTCTTTCTTTCTTTCTTTCTTTCTTTCTTTCTTTCTTTTTTTTTTTTTCTGAGACAGGGTTTCTCTGTATAGTTCTGGCTGTCTTGGAACTCACTTAGTAGACTAGGCTGGCCTCGAACTCAGAAATCCGCCTGCCTCTGCCTCCCAAGTGCTGGGATTAAAGGCGTGCACCGCCACTGCCTGGCCACTTTCTTCTTCTATCCACTTCCTGAGGTCCCTGGGCCACCACAGGCAAGGAACAAACCTAAGATGCCATGTCCCTCAGGAGCCACTGCAGACTTCCTGGATCTGAAGCCTTGTCATCTTCCAGGAACTGGGGGAGGCTTTGCTATTAGGATACCCACTTCCTCGCCTGATGCTGCAATGCTGCATTTGCACAAGGGCAACTGACTGTGAAGGCTGTTCATGTGCACCGTGTTATCACTACATTGTGAAGTAGTCAAGGGCATAGTGACCTTGTCAAAGAGGAAGCCCCTGAAGCTCAGTGTGGGTCTACCCTTTTCCCAGGAAGGAGGTACAAAGCAGCAACTGGGTTTGAGTCCATTCTGTCTCTTCCTCGGATCTTGGTTTGCATCCAGCTCAGAAACACTCTATCAGTGGGACACCAATATCCTGGGCAGGTGATTTAGTCTCGCCTAGTTTCAAATTCATCCATAAACAGGGATGAAATTCACCCCTCACAGAGCTATGCACACTGAGTGTTGTTCAGTAGCCAGTGGAACACACATAGCATATGCAAATAGATCTTCTAAATATGGCCTGGAGATGCAGTTCAGTGGGTAGAGTGCTTACTTAGCATGCAGGAAGCCCTGGCATCAGGGAAGCCCTGAACCTCAGCACTGCATAATCCAGACATGGTGGTGCCTGCTTGTAATCCCAGCACTCTGTAGGTAGAGCCGAAGGATCAGGAGTTCAAGGTCACCAAGAGAAGCCAGGGGAAGGATCATTGAGGACTGCTCCTTACTGGCTTGCTTTCCAAGACTCACACATTTTGCTTTTGCTATGTAACTCAGGACTGTCTTCCCAAGAGTTGGCACTGCTCTCAGTGGATTAGGTCCTTCTCCATCAACCATTAAACATGCCTACAGGCCAGTCGGATGGAGGCATACTCTCAATTGTGTCATCCTTCCCCCCAGATGATTCTAGCCAGTGTCAAGTTGACAAAAGATAAGTAGCACACTTCCTCCCAGTTCTAGGCTCAGGAGGACTACCTTCAAGGTCCAAAGTAATTTCTTTAAAAAAAAAAAAATGAGATGATGTTTATTTGCAGTTCCAAGCTGCAGCAAGCTCTGCAAACAAGGCGCGGCAGCAGGGACTTTCTCCAGCTGGCACAGTTAAAGGGCACAGGTCATGGGCTGGTTATTTACAGGTGCCCTGTCCCTAGGACAGCTGCCAGGCAGCAGGCTGCTCCAGGTACTACCTGCATCTCCATAGTAAGAGATTTATCTGGCCTTCAGCAACAACATTGTGCAGTTGCAGACCTATAGCTGGTTGCAATTATTCTGCCCTGTCACATTCAGCCATGGTTTCACGCTGGTTGCTCTTCCTCTCTTGCCCATAACCTAATTGAAAAAAGCAAAATGGCCTCTGCAAAGCCCACTGAGCTACCAAGGTGTTTCCTAGGCCTCACTTGAGAGCTTCACAAGTCTCTTGCAGGAAGCCACTCCAACTCTGGGAGCTAGCACCTCCTCAAGGTTGCTGGAGTCCTGCACCATAGGTTTCATGCACACTTAGGGGGTGAAAGGTGCTTTAATGACATTTGATCTCATGTTCAGGCAGTACCTACTTCCCACCTGAGCAATCCCAACCTGAGCAGTTATGATATGGAGGAGAGGATCCAGTTCTGATGCGGTCTCAAAAGTAAAGATGGATAATCTATGATCTAGTACATCATCATTATTCCCAAGGGGACATGAAGTACAGAGGAAAGTGACCCGTCTGTAAGGTGCAGAGCATGGCCTGGAGTTTCACAGCAATCTAGCACTGAACCTGGGGCTTCAGCAGCCTCTGAAGACAGGCGTAAAACCTACTCCATTTCTCATCTCCAATATGAAGTTTCTCCTTGCCTAATTTGCAATTTTAGTTGACAGGGTACTTTAGCAATTCAGCAAGGGACATTACTTTGGAGACCTAGTGACGGCCAGGCATCCTTCTGGGCCACACTTGGTTATGACGAGGCTCCTCTCATTGGCATGCCGACACCCTTCCTTGCTTTCCTTCCCTTTGTCTGATCTCATTTTCTACTTGCCTCTGCTTACACAAGGCTTCCTTGGAGTACCGCAAGTGTTCAGTGATGAGTTCCTCTTGGTCTTGTAGGAAGATGAAAAGCTTGTTACCAAGAGACATTTCTAAGGCTGGAGGTGTGACTCAGTGGTAAGAGTGCTTTGTAGTGTGTGCAAGATGGATTCCATCTCCAAGGATGGAGGAGGGAGAGAGAAACAGAGACAGACAGAAACTAGCAAAAGCACTGTGTACATGAGAAAGAAAATTACAGCAAATCATATGAAATAAGGAAGTATTTCCTAGCCATGCCAAAATATTCAGCAATGTGAATTGCCTTCATTTCAACCGGTCTGACCCTTAAAGGCCTTCAGATCCTAGTTCTTACCTTCTGGTGATCTACACTCAAGTGCCTTCAATTTAGCTCAAACAGCTAGCTGTTCATAGATTATCTGTCTGAGGTGCTGATTCTCAAACATGTAATCCTGACCCTTCCCCACAGTACACTTGCTTCTCTTTTCCACTTAGCCTTCCCCTAAGCACTGTCAACAGCCTACTGTCTGAAGCTGAGTCAGTACTTCATAAGGTCAGCACTTCACTACAGCCATTTTGTCTTGGTTACTTGCTCTTACTCCTCCTTCCATATGTACCTGAAGCATCTCTGTCGTTTTTTTCCCCAGGTGGACTGAAGAGATGACTCGTTTCTTGGGGTAGTGGTTTCCATAAATGACCAGCCTGCAGACCATTACAAACTGGTTGCAAAAGATTCTCCTCTGGGGAATGTATTAAAAGTCCAGATCTGCCTGGCGGTGGTGGCGCACGCCTTTAATCCTGGCACTTGGGAGGCAGAGGCAGGCGGATTTCTGAGTTGGAGGCCAGCCTGGTCTACAGAGTGAGTTCCAGGACAGCCAAGGCTACACAGAGAGAGAGAGAGAGAGAAAAAAAAAGTCCCCAGAGTGAGTTCCAGGACTATATGGAGAAACCCTGTCTTGAAAAACAAAACAAAACAAAACAAACAAACAAACAAAAAAAGTCCAGATCCCTGGACATCTAGAAGACAGGCTTATAAGGTTGTGTGTCAGGAGGCCAGAAACACAGAAGGGATGACACTGGTGAATGGGGACTTGGGTCAGTGGTTTTATCAAGCTCCTGACTCTTGTAACGATGATGATGATGCCCTGGCTAGGAACCACTGCACCCAGAGAACCCAGCACCACACTCTATAAATAAGTCCTCACGTGTTGTTTAGCACATACCTGTCAATTGGTGATAAACCTGACAACTATCATATGGTACCAATGTTGTTTCCTTAAGTGAGTGAAGGATATTTTTATCCTACTCTACATACATGACTTATTTTTCTCAATAACTTTCAGAAATAAAGTGTTTCTGAGTTCAAAGCCAGTCTGGTCTACATAGCAAGTTCTAGGATAGCCAGGGCAATGTAGATAAACTGTCTCAGCTCCACCCAAAAATTAAAACTATAAATGGCTTTTGACATTAGGGTCTTGAACTCCAGTGCTCAAAAGATCCTTTTTCAACTTTCCAAGTACTAGACCAGAGGATGAGTCATCACAGTATTTAAGAAAATTTTAGAGATAGGGTCTCGCTTTGTATCCCTGGCTGACAGGCACTCACATAGGCCAGACTTGCCTTAAACTCACAAGAATTTAAACTCACAGACTTGCCTCGGGCTCCTAAGGTACTGGCAAGTACTTGGTTCTCTCTACATAGCCCAGGCTGTCTGTCACAGAACCTTGCTATATAATAGCCCATGTTAGCCTCAAACTTGAGCTGGGATTACTGGCTATCCCTCCCTCTTAAGATATATCTGTCTTCAGACACACTAGAAGAGGACATTGGATCTCATTACAAAAGGTTGTGAGCCACAGTATGGTTGCTGGGAAATGAACTCAGGACCTCTAGAGGGGCAACTGCTGAGCCATCTCTCCAGCCCCCCTCAGCTTGTCATTTCTAAATGGAGTATTTTACATTAAGGTCTGGATTTCTGATTTTTTTTTAAACCCATGTTCTTCCACAACAATCAGATGGAGTTACACACACACACACACACACACACACACACACATGAATTTTAGGTTCTATTGCTTTTCATCTCACCCATGACCAGACCATCTGCTGACTTGATTTCTACAGGGCTGAATTTATGTCTCCTGTACATCTTCCATTTGCCTCCTACTGGTCAGCAGACCTAAAGATGGCTTCTTTTAGTTGATTTGCTGTAGATAGGTCTCTGACTACAGAGGAATGGCATTTTTTCTTTTTGTTTGTTTATTTGTTTTCAAGACAGGGTTTCTCTGGAGGAATGGCATTTATGACTTTATGACATAAACATTAAGGAACCTACTGGTACATTATCAGGTAATACTGAGATCCCTGTTTCTCAAGTTGTACATCCTGGCTCACTCTAGTCAACCTTTAAAGTAGCTGGGCAGGGGTGAGATGGGGAGTGGGTAGAGAGCAGTGGCAAGGTGGTTCAGTAAAGACCCTTGCCACCAAAGTTTAACTGAGTTCAATCCCCCTTGGACCCAAAGGGTCAAAGGAAAAAACCAAATCTTGCAAACTATACTCTGATCTCCTCATGTGTACATCCTGCCCCAATAATACATTATGTAATAATGTTTAAAAAGTAGCCAGAGACAACATGACAAGTCAATTAATTACTTGCTCTAATTCAAGGAGGTTGCAAGGAAGGAAAAAATATTAAGTAATACCACCAAGTGGTGGAGAGTCTCCTCAGAGCCAGAGGCCTTCTAAATGAGGATGCTCTGAAGCTAGGGCAGAGCCTGCTGCACTCACTGGCCCCTGCCAGGCCTTTAAGACTGGGAATGCAGACTGGTACTTGAAAAGCTGTGCTCATTTTTAGGGCTTTCTGAGATCTACTTCCTGTTTGCTCTTTAAAGTGCAGTTGCTACTGATTCAACACTTCACGTCTATGTTTAATATGTATGCCTATTTCTGAAGAATGTGAGCTGAGAGTCATTAAATTTTCTTTTTGTTTTGGTTTTTCAGGACAGGGTTTCTCTATATAGCCCTGGCTGTCCTGGAACTCACTCTGCAGGCCAGGCTGGCCTTGAACTCAGAAATCCGCCAGCCTCTGCCTCCCAGGTGCTGGAATTAAGGTTGTGCGCCACCACTGCCTGGCTCATTAAATTTTTTTTAATGCCAATATAGTTAAGGCTTAAAAAACAGAAACAACAACAAAAAAACCCAACCCCAAAACAAAAGCAAAACAACAGAAACTCCAAACCTCCCTGCAAAACAAACCAAATCTCACAGAGACGGCCTTTTCACTGAGTATTTACATGAAATTTATGTAGTTTACTTCCTGTAAACTTGAGTATTTGATACTTAAATTTTAAAGGTAAATAAAATTTACCTTTTATTTGGGCACTCAGACATGCATATCTTATATATATACACACAAGTACACATAATTAAACATAAAATAAGTCTTATGGTTCTGGAATGTTGACTCAGTGGTTAAAACACTTGCTGCTCTTTCAGAGGGACTGGGGCTTGATTTCCAGCATCTCTCAGCGGCTCATTAACCTCTACTCCAGGGAAACCAAAAGCTCTTTCTGGCTCCCTTGGACAACCATACACATCTCAGACAGACACATAAACAAGACAAAACAAAACAAAACAAAACAAAGTTATTATTTGGGAGGGTTTTAAGACAGAGTTTCTCTGTGTAGACATGGCTGTCCTGGAACTTACTTTGTGTAGACCAAGCTGGCCTTGAACTCACACAGATCGCCTGCCTCTGCTTCCCCAGGGCTGGGACTAAAAGCATGAGCCACCATGACCAGTAATAAAAGAAATCTTAAGAAAAAACAACCAGGGACATTTTTAGTTTCTTAGTGCTCTAACCCCTGTCCCCACAATTAGGACCATTTCAAGGTATTATACAAATGGAAAATTTCTTCATCTTATATCTTGATTAGTATGAAAACTATCTCTCATGAATTTTCAGTTTATACCAGCTCTAGACCCTGTGAATGTGAGCCATATTTAAATTCACCTGGCGACCGCAGGTTCCTCATACTGCAACAGTTTCTATCCCCTCTAAAGTGAAACATCCTCTGTGTAAACGGGATTGATATTATGCATACAGAAGAATTAAAACAGGATCACAGAGAGAAAGGCTGAAGAGACAGACTTTTTGTGTTTACTTGTACAAGGAAAAACCACATTGGACATCTGCAGTATTTAATTTGTTTGGGTAATAGTTACAGATAAACAGGTACACGCCATATACAATGACCAATACTTTTTATACAATTCATATTTCAGTACATCAACACTATCTTATTTACACTCTATGTACATTAATGTCTTCCTAAAGTCAGTGCATTGTCAACAAGTTTTATACAGAAATTTACAAGGTGAATGTAGTTAATAGTTAATTTAATAAATTTTCTGCTAGTTCTTGAATTAAAAAATTAATTACAACCAATTTAACAAACACAGATCAAACAACATTAGTAGATTGTGCTACCTGCTCAACTAAAACATCTGTAAGGAAATTATTGAAAATCTTCTACTTTTTCATGGGACTTGTCCAGGCAGGACTAGATGATTTCATACAGTGAAAACCTTGAATCTACGACATATGCATCACTCCTTTAGGCCACTCCTTCCTTTTAAGTATACTCACTCTTCTGGAAAGGGGGTCAACCTAGGCAGCTGTTTAAGACAACTGCTCCAAGTGTGCTGAGAACTAGGCAGCTCCTGGTCTCAGCTCTCACAACATGAACACTAACTGCACTGGTATTTACTCTCGTGAGGAAGTGGGTAAGAGGATCTGACAACAAGCGAGAATCAACTCCCAGGGTCTTGATGAATTTTTTTAATGGACCAAAAATAAGGTGAAATTTTCCTTTAACTATATATTAAAACAAAAACACAACACAGGGAAAAATGCTGCCAGAAATAAATAACATTTATACTTTTGTTCCAGTTTTGAATAGTTAGAAAAAAAATTTTTGATGACTAGTGCAAAAACAAAGAAAGTTGGTAAAGAACAGATAGGCAAGCAACTAGAGTTTGCTTTCTAAATCCAGCTGTTTCTTCAACAATTCTTAGAACTATTAATGTTGGATGTATTTTTGATTTTAAATTTTATAGCCCTTAGAGCCATTAAAGTACAAGCACAATTGTTTGCATGTGTTCTCTCTTTTAAAGTGCAAAATGAGAAACAAAGGGAAAAAAATCCCACCACTGCCAGGAAGCACGGCTGGCTTTGTAGCCACCTACTTTCCTAGAAGCTCTTTGTGCAACATCTGCTCGGGCCTCTGGTGCAAACCCTGTGCGGCTGCCACACCCAGCAGTGCGCCTCTGCAGCAGGGCCATCTGAGCTGCCTTTGCTTTCTCCTGGGTCTCAGAACTGAGTCTGGGTAGAAGGCACGTAGTCTTCAGAGACTTTGGTTCAGACCGACTATCATATGCCTCTTCCACCAATCAGTTTCAAACACAAACCCCACAAGAACAAAAAGCAAAAAAAGGACAGAAAGATCGGGGTAATAGTTCAAAAATCCTGAAAACTCCTTGTGTCCATATCTAAGAACTGTCTGCACTCCTGCATGGTCTTGCTTTCTCCATTTGTCAACACAACGGAATGAAACGTCAGGAAAAAGGAGGTAGCATATCATGTCGTCCCCAGACAACATTACTGTATTATGGTTTTTATTGTTGTTTTTTAAACTTTGATTCCAAGGAAATCCTTAGTATCCTGTTATGATTATTGGTAAACTCTATACTCACTACAAGTTTGTTCATTATTTGGACAAGCACAATTATATTCTTAATTGGTCCCAGGTGATTGGTGCCAAACCCTCTTGTTTACAGGCTAATGGTGGGGTCTGCCTGAAAGTTCTCTACCAGACAGCTTGTGAGAGACTTCAAAACAAAATTATTACTATTCTTAAAGTTGACTGCTATTTCAATTAGGACTTTTATTTTGTGCTTCAGGTCACAGGATAAAATAACTACACTTAGCCTGCTTTTCAGGGATGATTCTGCCAAATGCCAGCTACAAGGAGTCACCTCCCTTCCAGCAGCCCAGCTAGCAGCCCAAGTGTAGCTTTACTGTAGCACACAGTACTTCTTGTAGTCAGACTCAAAGTCTTCGTCCATGCTGCTCGTGTCCGCCATCTTCTTGCCATCTGTCTTTGGCAGAAACTGTGCACAGTCTATCCCCTGCTGCTCATAGAAAAGAATGTAGGCAGAGTCGGTGTCTATCTCATCAGGGTGAAGCTCCTAAAAGGACAAGAAATGCCTTTAACAACAAGCCTGTGTGGGCTCCCAGTGCCGTCAAGGAAGGCCAACTCTAAGTTAAGTCTAGACTGACTGACTGCTTGAATCAACTGTCTCACACCTGCCCTCAAAACACAATCATTACTTTCAACCTTTTTTTTTTTTTTTGGAAAATATTCTAATCATAGGAAAAGGAATGCTATAAACCTCATCAAATTATTATTTTTTTGGTGAGTGAGAGAAAGAGGTTTTTTTTTTTTGCTACAGTCTCATGTAGCCCAGAGTGGCCTTAGACTCATTTAGGTAGAGGAACATGACCTTGATTGAACTCCTGATCCTCCTGCCTCCACTTCCATCAAAGGGGTAACCACCATATCCAACAAACCCCATCAAATTCTAATGGTTAAAAAAAAAAGTCAGTGTTGCAGAGTTCAAGTCTTTAGTGTAAGTGCTTTCCTAGCCTGTTGCCCTGGGTTTTATGGTTAGCATAAGGAGACACACACCTAGATGACAGGATATAACCAACTCAAACCCAGAAGATTCAATTTCTCATTATACAGCACCTTCATCCCTAGTTTTGCCATCACCCCTGCCTCCTTAACACTGAACAGCATCTATGTAGAGACCTCCTTCAGACAGACACTATTTCCTGCTCAGTGGAAGGGCTATTATTTCAATTATGTTCCCCAATTGTTGACATTCTGTTTCTAACTTTCATTTAAAGATTGAGAATATTTACCTTACAGCTACTGTCATTGTAACAGTACCACTTGCAGTTTGGGTTTTTGGCATAAGTGACGTAATGGCCCCCACCCAGAATTCCTGAATGGCACTAAAAAAAGAAGAGAGTGGTGGTGTTAGTATTCATCCAGGGCACAGTGCTAAAATCTAAGCAAGATGACCACCTAGGTAGTAAGGAAAAAATGTTTATAATCACCTAATTTTTCAAAAAACAAATCCTATTTCACAATTATTTTTCCTAAAAGACAGTATCTTTTTTAAAAGATTTTTTTTGAAAATATTTATTTATTTATTTATTTATTTATTTATTTAATATATATGAGTACAATGCAGCTGTCTTAAGACATATCAGAAGAAGGTGTCAGATCTCATTACAAGTGGTTATGAGCCACCATATTGTTGCTGGGAATTGAACTCAGGACCCTGGAAGAGCAGCCAGTGCTCTTAACTGCTGAGCCATCTCCCCAGTCCCCGTTTTTTGTTTTTTCAAGACAGAGTTTCTCAGTATATCCTTGGTTGTTCTTGAATTTAGAGAGCTGCCTGCCTCTGCCTCTCAAGTGCTGGGATTAAAAGCATGTGTCACCATGCCCAGCTTGAGAAATATTTGTTGAAATCTATGTAACAAATCACTTACCGAAATTGCATATAGATTGTAAATAGGTTTACTGTGTGTCTCCTCTCTTTGGTCATCAGTGCTGTCCTCTTCACTATGGTTTCCAAGCTGACCACTGCTATAGCCATTGCCACATGCCTCATGCTCATAAAGAAATCCATTAGCCAGAGTGATCTCGTGATCCAGAGGAGTGGCCAGCTCAGGCTGGCTGCCCCCCAACACATGTCCTCGGTTCAAGGTGTCGGCTAGTTCACAGATCTGCCCAGCCCCATTCTCTTTGCTGGCATCCAAATTCTCCTTACTATTGGACAATTTATTTTTGCTGCCAATTTGAGGCAGCCGGAGCCTCCCTTTGTTCCTCCCCAAGGTCCGTGGGCTGCTGTTAGGGCTGCTATTTTTGCTGGAAGGACAGCTGGCTCCACTTTTTCTTGATGAAGAAGGTGAACCTGTGAAAGAGAGAGAGTTGTTAAGTTTGATGCCAAACACTAACTCTGAAGCTTCCTTAGTGTACATAGGAAGACAGGAATGTTGGCTGCCCTCTCTTACTCCCTACTACAGAGCTTGTGAATATTAATTGGTTATTGCCTATATTTCTATATTTAATGTTCCTAATC
This sequence comes from Mastomys coucha, assembly GCF_008632895.1. NCBI lineage: Eukaryota > Metazoa > Chordata > Mammalia > Rodentia > Muridae > Mastomys > Mastomys coucha. The sequence goes on from NW_022196911.1 coordinate 80,779,470, forward strand.
AGATTAAAACAGATTATAGAACTGACTATTACAGTCAAGCATTTACTACATTTTGTCAACAATTTAATGTTACCCATATTACTGAGATAATTTATAATTCTCAGAAACAATAATTTACTCAATGTGCACTTCGCACTTCGAGAATTTGATTTTTTAATAATAAAAGGAGGAGGACTATGCACTCCACTCCAAAGTTACCTTCAAAAGCATATCTCATTTTTTGCCTGTTTTAAGGCATTCATTGCTTTTTGCTTGTTTTAAAAGGCATATTTTGTTTTTGCTTGCTTAAAAATACATATATATCTTTTTTGCAGTCTGATGCTAAAGGTCAGTCTGCTGCGGATCGCCATTGGCATCCACACATTTTCAATTTTTATGCCATGAAATGGCGCGTCACTCCACTTACTAACACATGATCTTAGCCCCACTCTAATCTGGGGAAGAGGCTTCGTTTGTGTTGGAACACAATGGCTGCCTGAAACATTGATTTGTCAAGTGGATACAGATCCAAAATCTTTTTAATAAACATGTTTTTATACTAAAAATATTGGCTAAACATTTTATTAGCCAATAAAGTTTACTTGGCTAAAATAGCCTCCACCTTTTTTCTAAGAGTTAACAGCGGCTTACCTCTATACCTAGAGGCCAAGCCTTGGGCCTAAACATTGCTAATTTGCAACTAAAGTGCCTGAACATCCTCAAGATAATGTTACTTTTAAAATTTTGAGTTTTTGTCTCAAGCAAGCTCAGTCTCGGAGGGCAAAGACACTTTAGCTCAATCTCGGAGCTTCTAGCCTGGAAGTTATTTATTGACAACTGAATTGAAGGCCTATTCTCGAGGTGAAGCTGTTGAAAAGGCTCCTAGCTTGGGAGCTGCTATTTTACAACTCAATTAGGTGTATATACCCAGCTGCTCATCAGCACACCAGCACTGCTTCATGAGAACTTCAGAGAAGGCGTTTTATCAGAGACTGTGGCAGCTCATGGACTTTGCAGGCGATTAAAGGCATGTCTGGACACTGTGTGCATGGGAAGAGGGTGCATTCTGAAAAGCCACGTTCAGTGAGCTAGGTCTCTGTCAGTCTCCACTTAAGACAGTCATGTGCCAAGTGGCTGTGTGTTTTTTTTTTAAAAAAAAAACACACGAAATTAGCCCAGTTTGTAGAATTCAAACTAGCTGCACATGATTTCCTATGACTGGTAAAGAGATTTGCCAGTAGATATTATACTACAGGTGATAATCATCAAAGCACCATGAAAATTCCCGTGCAGGACTGTGATGTATGAGTATGCCTTTATCCTGCTATATTCTAAATAAAAAGGGAGGAAATGTGACCTTCCTACAGCTGAGGGCTGATTCTTCAGACCCCGCCTTTCCACAGATAGCCACGCCTCTCTGCCCACCTCCTGCTAACTGCCACGCCTCTCTCCAAGTTCCAGTTATGCTGGAAGTCCCGCCTCCAGAAACTGAAGATGAAGGTGCTGATTGGGCCAAGTTGCTGACAAACTTGGGGGAGGGCTTTTGCTTTACTTATCTACCTGTTTGCTTGTAACAAAGTGAATTCAATGAAAGATGGTGGACTGAAAACACACCATGTGTTGGTCTAATTTTTACAAACTCCACATTTTTGGTACCCCAAATTATTCGGGCCTTGACTCCCATTCCAGAAAACCCATTCATATGTGTGGCCGCTGGTGGTTACACAAATGCCACAAGTTAAGTGTGATGCCAAACGCTAACTCTGAAGCTTCCTTAGTGTACACAGGAAGACAGGAGTGTTGGCTGCCCTCTCTTACTCCTACTACAGAACTCCTCTCTTGGTTGTAAACGTGACTACATCTGAAATTTACTAAAACTGAAGTGAACATCTATAAGAACTTTTTTTAAATTACCTATATTAATTTTTTTAATCCCCACAGACAGGGTTTCTCTGTATAGCCCTGGTTGTCCTGGAAGTTACTCTGTAGACCAGGCTAGTCTAAAACTTGAGAGATCTGCCTACCTCTGCCTCCAGAGTGCAGGGACTAAAGGCATGCACTGCTTTTAAAACTGATTTAATTTAGATCTTTTGAGGTTGGAAGATAACCTTTAATCCATATTTTCAGTTTTTCCTTTTCTTTTTTGGGGGGTGGGTGGGTTTCGAGACAGGGTTTCTCTGTATAGTCCTGGCTGTCCTGGAACTCACTCTGTAGACCAGGCTAGCCTCGAACTTGTTCTTTCTTTTTTGAGATAGCCTGTATTTATTTTAGCCTGTATATATAAAATTTAAGACTCTGTATAGTCCCGGCCATTCTGGAACATGCTCTGTAAACCAGGATAGCCTAGAACTCTGAGATCCACCTGCCTCTCCCTTCAGAGTGGCAGAATTAAAGTTGTGTAACATCTTTTGAGGTGGCAAAATGCACTTTTAATCTGGGCTACACCTTCTGCTGGCAATGTATATAAAGGACATGGAAGAAGAAAGCTTTCGTTCTTTGCCTGTTTGCTCTTGCTCATGATGGCATGTCTACTCCTTCACTGGCATTAGTGCCTACTCCTTTGGAATTCTGGTGTTTCCAAAGAAACACCAGAAGACCAGCTGAGACATCTTGTCTCTCAGTCTGAACAACTGATTCCTGGACCCTCCATCAGTAGACATCCATTGGTGTGGTAGGTGGACCACAGCCTAATAAGCTGTTCTAATCCCTCTAGAGAACCTTAATAAGAACAGCTAATCAGCCGGGAGGTGGTGGCGCACACCTTTAATCCCAGCACTTGGGAGGCAGAGGCAGATGGATTTCTGAGTTCGAGGCCGGCCTGGTCTACAAAGTGAGTACCAGGACAGCCAGGGCTACATGGAGAAACCCTGTCTCAAAAAAAGAAAAAAAAAAAAAAAAAGGCTAATCAAATAGGCAGCAGCAAAAGAGTAAAATACATTATAGGAATTATAAACTCACAGAAAGGTGATTTATGTCACATTCAGCTCAAAACAATGAATTTTATAAATACATTCTTATATTGGATGTGGTGGCATATATCTGTGATACTCAGGAAACTAAAGCAGATGGACTCTGGGTTCCAGGACAGCCTGGGCTACACAGTGAGTTCCAGGCCAACTTGTACCACCATAGCAAAATCCTATTTCAAAAAGCAAAAACCAAAACAAAGAAAAACAAATTACCAAGGACCCTTAGAATCTATATACAATTTACTTGTAACTACTTCTCATGTTAGAGATGAAAACTGAGGTCAAGACCTGGTGGCACATGCCTGTGACTCCAGCTACTCAAGAGGTGCAAGAAAGAGGATTTAAATTAAAGGTCAGTCTAGACAATGTTAAGCTGGGTTCTGTTCAGGATACTTAGTGAAATACTATCTCAAAATAAAAATAAAAAATGGCTGGAGAGGTATTCAAGTGGTAAAGCCCTGTCTAGCATGTATGAAATCCTGGGTTCAATACCTAGCAAAATTAAAGAAGAGGAAAAAAAACAAAAACAAAAACAAAAAAAAAACCACCAGACCATATAAAAACTCCGAGGAACTAAAACTACACAATACTCAGCCACCTTTTCCTTAGATTAAGATTAAAAAAAGATTAAAAGGAGCAGGGCAGTGGTGGAGCACTCCTTTAATCCCAGCACTCAGGAGGCAGAAGCAGGTGCATCTCTGTGAGTCCGAGGCCAGCCTGGTCTACAGAGTGAGTACCAGGACAGCCAGGGCTACACAGAGAAACCCTGTCTCAAAAAACCCAAAAGAAAAAAAAATGAAAAGGGTAGTTTAACTATGTGAAATTGTCCCTTATTCCACTGTGTATTTTTGGTAGAATGACAATAAAGTTTCCCATAGTGGGTTGGAGCTGTAGTTAGTGAGAGATGGTAAAAAGAATCATACATGCTTAGTCTTCATCTGTGGGTCCCACAAGATCCAGATAACTACAAATCAGACTAAATAAAAAAATAAAAAAACAGGCAATTGTGCCAGGCAGTGGTGGTGTACATCCATAATCCCAGCTCTCAGGAGGCAGAGGCAGATGGATCTCTGATTTCAAGGTTAGCCTGGCCAACCTGAGTTGAGTTATGGGACACAAAGAAACCCTGTCTTGAAAACTAAAACCAAACAAGCTAACAACAGGAACATCCCCCCAAAACAAAACTGCATCTGTACTAAAACATAGGTTTCTTTTGTATGATTTTATAATTATTATAAGTTATTAACACAGCAATTTACTTATTTATATACATAAAAAATCACATATGTAAGGTAACTAACTATACATCTAAGTATATATATGTGTGTGTATATATTTATATTTATTATTATGTGCACACATACTGTAGTGCTTATTTGTGGTCAAAGGACAACTTAAAGAACTTGTTCTTTCCTACCATGTGGCTCTGGGGACTGAGCTTAAGTATCTTTATCCACTGAGCCATTTTGCTGGCTCTTATCTACATTTTTTTTAAAAAGATTTATTTTATTTATTCTATGTGTATGAGTACACTGTAGCTGTATGGATGGCTGTGAGCCATCATGTGTGTGGCTGCTGGGAATTGAACTCAGGACCTCTGCCAGTCCCACTCTCTCCGGCGTAATTCACTGTAGCTGTCTTCAGATGCACCAGAAGAGGGCGTCAGATCTCATTATGGGTGGTTGTGAGCCACCATGTGGTTGCTGGTATTTGAACTCATGACCTTTAGAAGAACAATCAAGTGCTCTTACCCGCTGAGCCATCTCACCAGCCCCTCTTATCTACATTTTTGAAGATAGAATATATGTAGTCTAGCTGGCTTGAAATGTAAAATTTCCAGGGGCTGAGCCAGTGCTCAGCAGTTAAGAGCACTGGCTGCTCTTCCAGAGGTCCTGAGTTCAATTCCCAGCAACCACAAGGTGGCTTACAACCATCTGTAATAAGACCTGATGACCTCTTCTGGTGTGTCTGAAGACAGTGATAGTGTACTCATATACATAAAATAAATAAATCTTTAAAACTTAAACTATGAGACTGGTTTGTGAGTTAGAGCATCACTACTGGTATTTCACATCCTCGCTGTAACTTGGTATTTTCTCCATTTTATGAATGACATATGAGAATATAGATTAAGGAGGCTGTTATCTTGTGCTCAAAGTAATAATGTTGAAATACAGATGAAAGTCTTCCCCTTACCTTTTGGGCTACTGGTGATGTTTGCACTGAGTGAAGATGGGCTCTTGCTCAGGTGCACATCCTCCTCCCCTGCTGAGCTCTTCACATCTCCTGCTGGGATCCTTAGCTCAGAGAAGTCATCCCCCAGAGGTGTGAGAGGTTTATGCTGGCAAAGAGTTGGGTCTCTTGGTACTAAAAAAGCACTTGGGTCAAAACTTTCACGAGGAAATTTAACAATTTTCTGTGATTTTATCCACCGTCCATTTACAAACTGAAATCGTTTAAGGTGAATAATCTGAAGAAGAAAAGGTAGGAACATTCAAGGGTTCTGAAGAACATGTAACAATTTGTGCTTTGTTAACAATTTCAAATATATGTTTTAAATAAATGCTATCATTCCTTGAATTATGTCATTGTTATACGCATATATGCAATTGGCAAAGTCATCAAGCCTGACATTCAAAAATCTAAGCATTTAGCTGCATATTAACCATACCTTATATTTAAAAAATTCCCGCTTTCTCATCTACTAGGTTCCTAGGTCTGCCCATGCCTGTGCCTTCCTTGCTTTCAGTTTTCATTTTAGGAGCTAGCCAAATGAATGTCATCAATTTCTTATATATTCATTCTTGGGAGGCTATTATGTTCACAAAATACTAGGAGTACTGGGGCTGGAGAAAAGGCTCAGAGATTGAGGAAGAACCAGGTTTGGTTCCCAGTGCCCATGTGGTAACTTAACAACCCTCTATATACCCATTTTCAGAGTACTGAACGCCCTCTTCTTGCCTTTGGGGGCACTGTACGCGTATGATGTAGTTGGTGCATGGACATGCAGGCAAAAACATCCATACATATAAAAATAAATAAATAGAAAACTTCCTAATACTGGAACAGGCTGTGGTAGTGCACACCTTTAATCCCAGTACTACGGACGTAGAAGCACTGGATCTCTTAGTTTGAGGCCAGCCAGGACTACACAGTAAGATTCTGTCTGTAGAGGAATTTTAATAGAGCAACATGGCTACTCTGGCAAAGGATCAAATCAAAAGACCTTGTACGTCTGTGTACTCAAGCTGTAATGACACACCTTTAATCTACCTGCTTGGAATACATACACATCCTTAATTCAAAATAATGAAAGTAAAGTTAGTTTGGAGAAGGAAGCACCCATATTTGAAAGTGATGTTTAATTGAGAGGCAGAAAATATGATGAATCAAAAAAGATTTAACAGAATAGGATATGCTCAACTGTCAAAAAGAAAAGGGAAGCTACTTAAGAGAGTAGTGCAGAGATGGGGAGCAGAAGGCAGTTTTACCAGGACCAGTGTATAGAGACAGGTTGAAGAGAGATATGAGCTAGAGAATGAGAATGAGCCAGAACGTTCAGCTGAGGTGAACCAGCTAGGCAGAGCTCAGAAAGAACTAGGAAGGGTGAGCTTATTGAGCAGTTACCTCAGAGGCTGAAAACATTCTCAGCCCAAATAAGACTGAACAGAGGCTAGAAGCCTCTAGAACTAGGCCTAGGCTAGCAGACAAGGAAGCCTTGGAGAAGACAATTACTTCAGGATATTTTTATAAGCCCCTAACCTCACTTTCTTTCTTTTTGGAATCAGGGCCTTACTTTGTCTAGGTTAGCTTGGAACTCACTATGTAGCCTGCCTAGGCTTGCCTTAAGTTTTTGGTGATCCTTCTGTCTCAGCCTCTCAAATTCTGGGATTAAGGGCATGTGCCACCATACCCAGGTAGAAAAAGTTTCTAAATACAGCTATAGGAAATATCTTATCCTCAAAAATAGCCCTGAAATCCTGCTAATGACTCCTCTAACTCACACTAGATTCTTCGCATAGACATAGGGCTATTAACATACCAGGACTGGAGGAAGCCTCCAGAGGTCCAGCTTCTTGGTTGCCAAACAGTGAGTTTTACACTTGGAGCAGTAGTACATCTCATTTTCCCCTAGCTCCTCCTCACTGGTGAAGGCACGGAGACAGCTGTCCAGGTTGATGGGCTCAGCTTGTGCTCGCCGACTCTGCTCCACACTTTCATGCTCTTCTACAACCTATTAGAGGAGGAAACAGGATACACCAGAGTTGTGCTGAGGGCATTTACAATGAACACTTAGATATACAACATCTTCTTAGTCACAACTCATACATGGTCTACATGTGGTGGTAAAGTACAATCCAAACTAGTCTTTGAGCAATGCAAGACACACACACACACTCTTTCTCCCTCCCTCTTTCTCTCTCTCTCTCTCTCTCTCTCTCTCAACAATAACTTGATTAAATGACTATTTATACAACTAGATTTTTTTTCTTTTTCTTTTCTTTTTTGGTTTTTCTCGAGACAGGGTTTCTCTGTGTAGCCCTGGCTATCCTGGAACTCACTCTGTAGACCAGGTTGGCCTCGAACTCAGAAATCCGCCTGTCTCTGCCTCCCAAGTGCTAGGATTAAAAGTGTGCACCACCACTGCCCGGCACTAGATTTTTTTCTTTTGAGACAGGGTCTCATGTAGTTCAGGCTGGTCCAGAATTCACTATGTAACTGAAGATAACTTTGAAGTTCTGATCCTCATGTCTGATTGGATAGCAATTTCCCCAGAACTGAAATATTTTCCTTGTGGAACTAAAGAGATGGTTCAGCTATTAAGAAAGAGCACTGGCTACTCTTTTTGAGGAACTGGGTTTAATTTCCAGTACCCACATGATATATAACAACTAGCTGTAATTCTAGGTCCAAGAGATCTGATGCCCTCTTTTGGCCACTGCAAGCATAGCACATGTACATACACATTCTGGCAAAAGACCCTCACACATATTCCCTCCAAGACGTGGGCAGATGGCTCATGAGATTCAGGTTGTTAAACAAACTTCACATAAAGCTGAAACGTGCCAGATCTTCAAAGTGCCCCCACCCCAGCTGTATAAAATCCACAAAAAATTGCCTGACCAGCCATAATGCTAAGAGATTTTTTTCTTTTTTGACCTGCCCAGCTGCTTGTAGGTTGAGCAGCAAGTTCCATAAGTCAGAAGAGGGCAGATCCTGTAGAGCCACCAGGTGGGTACTGGGAATTGAACCAGGGTCCTCTGGAAGAAAGTAGCGCTCTTAACAACTTTCTAGCCCTGATAAAGCTGTATAATTCAGTACCTGTTTCTCTCACCCATACCTCTGTTAGTAATCCCATTAAAAAACTCAGTAGTTTGCCAAGTTGGACTTTGGTGTAATTGTTACTTTTGTCTGTAGTGGGTTCCTTTTCTGGGGTGAGTAGGTGAGCATCCATGCTGGGGAAACAGGTGTGTGCCACCATACAAGATTTTAATGCTGTGGTGGGAAGCGAATTCAGAGCTCTATGAACTCTAGAGAAACATTCTATCAAATGAGCTACCTCTCCAGTCTCTGACTATAGTTTCTCTTAAAAATTGTTCTGAATCCTTAAAATGAGAAAACAAGCCAAACCA
>NW_022196911.1:80788060-80797049 GCF_008632895.1 Mastomys coucha
AAAAACAAGTTAAAATGCCTGCTTATTACTTCACAATTTTGAAATCCTTAAGACAGTTTAAATGTGAACTAGCCTTCAAGAAAAGAGTAGTAAAAGCAAGTATATTTTAGGCAGAAAGAAGTATTAAAATACTGCATATGTTAGAGTTAGGAGAAATAATACAAAATAGTGAAGCCAGATATGGATGAAATTAAAAAAAGATCCAGAAGGGGCTAGAGAGATGGCACAGAGATTAAGATCATTGCCTGTTCTTCCAGAGGACCTGGTTTCAATTCCCAGCACCCACATGGCAGCTTACATCTGTCTGTAACTCCAGTTCAAGGGACTCTGACACCCTCACACAGACATACATGCAAGCAAAACACCAATGTACATAAAAAAGAAATCCTCAAAAAGAAAGAAAACCTCATCATGAGAAAAAAATAAACTAGACATTAAAGCCTAATATAAAACTCATTTGCATATCCACATGTAACAGACTTATCATTGTTTCCTGTCTCTGTTGCTCTGGAGGGTCTAGGAGAGTAAAGTGGATTGAATCTCTTATGCATACTAGGCAGGTAGTCTACCACTGAGTCACCTCAGTTTAATGAATGTTCTTTTTTCTGTGGTGGCAATAAAATGAACAGCAAATTTAAAAGAATAATGTATTTGTTGATACTACCTTTAATTTCTGGCCAAAACTTTTGGGTCCAGACAACCAGTATGATAAGCTTTGGGACAAGAAGGAGTTAAGTTTCGGAAGAGAATGCAAAGGCTAGGAGTGTAAACCAGCAGTGGAGTATTTGCCTTGGGTGTTTTGGGGCTCTGGCTTCAATCTCTAAAGGAAAATCATAAAGGAAAATCCTAAGTGCAAACAAAAAGAGAGAGGAGCATAAAAGTGGGAAGGGTGAAGTAGAAAAGGACTGAGAGAAGCACCAAGACAGCAGCAGTTAAGGATTCTCTCCCCAATCTCATACTCTTGCCTAAAACCCAACAAGCAATCAAGAACCCTGAGATGAGACTTGCTTGTCTCTATTGTGAAAGAGAAGGTAAGAAAGGCATGTCATCAGTGGCATGAAGGCTACCTGAGACTTCACGTATGAATATTCAAGTTTTTCTTCCAAGGCAGAGCCTGGACTACAAACCCAACAATGCCTGCTTCTTCCTGTTAAACTTCGCAGTGCTCACCAGTTGTGTCTCTGCCCTTCTTCCACAGGTGAACTGCTTATTTTCACCCAAGGCAATCTCCTAACTGTCCGCTTTACCTAAACTCCTGGGAACAATGGGCTGTTTGGATCGTAAATTGGCCATTTCATTTACTGCAGGTTTTCAGGTGAAACTTTTTCCCTACAGAGGAAATAGCTGAGTCACAGGCTGTCAAATATGTCAATAAACTACCAAGGGTGGAGTTCATGGGCAATAAAGGTTTTAACAGCGTATTACTATCTGGTCTAAAGAATTCCATTTAGAGGAACTTCAGGGGAAAAGTATGTTTTTATATTTAAGAGGATAATTTGTTTGGGTCTGAAAGCAAATCCATAGTGATAATGGACTAACAGTCTCTCAGGCTATTTCTGTTTCTCTGTGACAGGGTCTTGCTATGCACTTCAGCATAGCAAGTGCTATGCACTGACCACCCTAGGTAGCCAGGTGGCCTCAAATTCCTGTTTGAACTTCCTGAGAACAGATATTTTTGTTTGTTTGTTTGTTTGTTTTTCCAGTCAGGGTTTTTCTGTGTAGCCCTGGCTGTCCTGGAACTCACTCTGTAGACCAGGCTGGCCTACGAACTCAGAAATCTGCCTGCCTCTGCCTCCCAAGTGCTGGGATTAAAGGCATGCGCCACCACTGCCCGGCCTGAGAACAGGTACTCAGAATGTGCTACAAAGCTGGGGAGTTCCAAGGAACTTCTTCTGGACTCTGTGAGTACCAGGAACACAAGTAGTGCACAGACATATATGTAGGCAAACATCTAAATACATAAAAAGATAAAAAAAGAGAACACAAAGTTGAGAGAAAGAGACCTGTTGTAGGAAGTCTTGAGGAGCTTGAAAGAGGGCAGTTGAGGGGAGATGTGATCAAAATACATTGTATACATCTATGAAATTATAAATGAATAAAATATTAAAAATGTTTTACAAAATTAGAAAACTGGTATCTTGTTATGTAGTAAAAAATCAGTAATCATTTTTAGTGACTACATAATAATTTATATAAAGAATACATCATACTTTATTTAACCATACTTCTAATGTGGAGTAAACACATTATTTACTATTTTAAAAAATGCTACATAGTGAACAGAATATTATTTCCCAAGGAAAATTCCTAGATGGGAAATCACTGAAATAAAAAAATATAATGCAAGTGAGTAATAACCCCAATTGTGTAGCACACTCTTACATGACCTGCTAAGCAGGGGCAGCAACCACATTTAGTAAGAGCCCAGATTAGTCATGTTTTCATCCCCCAGTAAGACGAGATATCTAAATATCTCCAGAGTTCCCACTGTGCTGTATCACTGAAAGTGGAAGTGGATGAGACTGACAGGTTGCATGTAGGCGCTTCCTGTAAGTGATGTCCTCCACAGCCTCTCAGATTGCATAACAGGCTTGTTAAAAAGGGGAAGAGGTACAGATGGCTAAATAATCTATCTTTGAAAGGATCCTTGTCAGGATAATGTCCTGTTATAATTTGTGATGACAGAGACTTGTAAATCTGTCCATTACTAAAATTTTCCTTCTTCAAGGAAAGTATGGCTAAAGTTTCTCAAATGCCTTGCTACAGTGAGCCTGACCTATAATATCTTTTCACATTTTCCTTAGCTTTTAGCCTAGTATCTTTCTTCTTCTACCCATTTTGAGACAAGATTTTATGTAACACTGGCTGGCCTTGAACTTCCTGTGCATTCAATCCAGGCTTTGAACTCCTGATCCTCCTGCTTCAACCTCTTGAGTGCTAGGATTACAGGGTTATACTACCTTGCCCAGCTGGGCATAGTGACCATTTTGTTTTTTGGTAAAAGTCCATGGCATGCCAAGCAGTGGTGGTACATTCCTTTAATCCTAGCACTCAGGAGGCAGAAGCAGGTGAATCTCTGAGATCAAAGCTAGTCTGGTCTATACAATGAGTTCCAGGACAGGCAGGACCACACACACACACAAAAACCCTGCTAAGAAAAACAAAAACAAAAACACAAAAACAAAATCCACAGTACGTCCACTACTGGTACAAAGAGCTGGGTTTGTGGTGGTAAATTTGGGGATCTAAACAAGGAAGCAGCCTGGAACTGGTAGTCTTCTTATGCCTCAGCAGCATAAAAAGTCAGAAAAGTAAATTAAAGCTGGTGAGATGGCTCAGAAATTATGGGGCTTGCTGCCAAGCCAGAGGATCTGAGTTTGATCCTGAGACTCACATGGCAGGAGAAACATGTTCTCTCAAGTTGTTCTCTGACACCTATATGTATATGCCACACCAAAAAATAATAAATAAACATAATAAAAATAAAGAGCCAGAAAAATCAGTTACTATTATTAACTTACCTAAAGAAAATGCTTTTTATAAATAAATTTTTAACAAGAAGCATATAATAAATTCAATACAATCCATTAGAAAACCCTTTAATTTTGTTTACATCTCCACTAAATTCTTTTTGGGTTTTCCTTTTCTTTTTAGGTGCTGGGAATTTTAATATAGAGGTCTGCTCATGCCCAGTGGAATTAGATATGCCTTACCTAATATTATTTATTTATGTGCTATGTGTATTTCTCGGTGTGCATATCTGCACAGAGGCCATAAGATCACTAGATTCACTGAAGCTGGGGTTACAAAGGAGTTGTAAACCATCTGATGTGTGTGCTGAAACTGAACCCAGGATCTCTGTGAGTGCTGCAAATACTCTTAACTGCTGAGCCATCGCTCTAGCCTCTGAAACTTCTTTTAAAAACCTTAATTTTTTAAAAAAGATTTGTTTGTGTGTATTGGTATGGTGGACATGTAGGGCTGTATACTGTGTGAATGCAGTGCCCTTAGAAGCCAGAAGAATGTACTGGACCCTCTGGAACAGGAGTTGCAAACTCCTGCTATTAGCTGGCATATGGTACTGGAAACCAAACCCAGGACTTCTCCAAGAGTAGAAGTGTTCCTAACTGTTGAGCCATTTCTTTAGCACCACCTATAAACTTTCATAAACTGTTTTGTTCCAAGATTTGTTATTAATATTTCTAAATTTAATACCCTAATACAATTGATTCTAGAAGCTGAGAGGCAGGGAGCCAAGCAAACATGTCAGTATATCACAGAGAATGTAATTAGCTGTCCTTCTGACTTTAGTTTGTTATGATAGAGTTAAGCTGGGGACCATTTTCCATATAAACCTCATGGCGCACCCCCCCAGCACTCACTCTTTCCTGTGATGTTTGATAGCGGAGGTGAAGGGCTGTCGGGTCCCAATCCACGGCAATACAGGCATTTCCAATGAAAGCTCTGTCTTCTCCACAATCGATTTTACAGCCTCTGCAAAATCTAAAAGGGGAAAGCATTCACAGAGGAATAAATAATGAGGACTTAAAATATTCTCAATTAGAAATATTCTTTAATATGTCTTGGCTTCATACTCTGACAAATTCTAGTTTTAGAATCTGATAGATGAAGTAACATTAAGTTAAGAATTTTAGGAATTGCCAGGTAGTGGTGATGCACACCTTTAATCCCAGCACTTGGGAGGCAGAGGCAGGCGGATTTCTGAGTTCGAGGCCAGCCTGGTCTGCAGAGTGAGTTCCAGGACAGCCAGGGCTATACAGAGAAACCCTGTCTTGAAAAACCAAAAAAAACAACAAACAACAAAAAACAAAACCAAAAAAAAAAAAAAAACCCACAAGAAAACCAAAAAACCAATGCTTATCTCTTGTAAAATAGTACCTTATGCAAGTATGTATACAAATTTACGGAGGCAGGTACAAGGACAAGACACAGTCATGGCTCTAATGGCTACCATACTTCGTTTGTGGTTATGTCTATTACAGCTTCCTAAAAGCTGACTTTAGTACTATCAGATACTGTCCCTACTGTAGCAGCAATGACCCATCAAAGGCTTGTAAAACCTCAGGAAACATTACCAGTCAGGTTAGTGAACAGATTATGTTCTACTGGCTCAGACAGAGCATTTGGACTAATAATAGACATAAGTACATGACTGAAGCTACAATGCTCAGAAGGCTGAGCAATGGAGACTGAGATCAGCCTGGGCAACGCAAATGAGGCTATTTAAAAAGGACAAAAACCAAACCAAACCAAACAAATAAAAATGCTTATTATAGTTTATGAATTTGGAGTGGGATGTAAAAATTACATGTATAAAATTACATGCCTGAAAAACAAACTTGTACTCTGGATTTCACAAAGAGACAGACAATTCTCATGTTTATATCAAGCTTGTTATTATTCATTCTATTACATTCTATATCAAGGAATCTTATAAAGGCATTGTGTTTGAAACTGACTCTATGACACTGGTTTTACAGGTGACTTTACCTATACCATGGACACCAGGCACAGGAGTTCCCATCTTTCTGCACAACTCGGAGAGTGAATGGATACTGATAGCCCATGCTGTCATCACTGTAAGAAGAAGCACACCAAAGTCTAAGAAGCGGTTCTGGTTTGAGAGCTCTTTATTCTGTTATTCTGAGGAAGGCTTGCTTGCCTTCCACAGCATTGTGCCCCTACTGAGATTACAGGTGTGCACCACTGCACCTGGTTTAAACAATGTCATGGAGTGAACCCTAAGTCTTTTGCATGCCAGGCAAATTCTTTCCCAACTGAATGACATCCTCAACCCACCCAGAAGTCTTTGATAGTCCAATTTCTTTTTTTGTTTATTTTGTTTTGTTTTTCAAGCTTCTCTGCATTGCCCTGGCTATCCTGGAACTTGCTCTGTAGACCAGGCTGTCTCAAATTCAGAGATCCACATGCCTCTACCTCCTGAGTGTCTGGCACTCCAGGAGCTCTTTTTGTATAACCCAAATGACTACTAGCACATTCAACTAAGTCATTTTCTTTTGGTTAAAAATTTATTCCTTTTGAATTTGCTTTTTTGAGACAGGGTCTCTCAATGTAGCTCCAGCTCTCCTGTAGCACATTCAAAGCAAGTGAGCAGTAACCAAGGCATCCAAGCATCCAAAGAAAGGAATAAAAATGATCGAGGAGCACCCTAACAGCGGACAGAGCAGATATTAAGCTAAGATAGCCCTATCCCTCCTGTCACAGTTGGATACAGCTTTCAGCAGTAGGGATTATATCCAGGCTATTGTGCCTGCTAGGCTGGCACCAGATCACTGAACTTTATCTTTAGGTCTTCTTTCATTTTCATCTGGACATAGAGTCTCATACTAAGTTGCCCAGGCTAGCTGCAAACTCACTCCAGTAGAGGAAGGTCTAAGACTATTATACTATTGCCTCAGCCTGGGGAGCAGCTGGAATCATGGGAATGAGCCACTAGGCTTAGTTTCATATGAGATGTTCAAAGTCCCTTAACGGACCATATATTAAAGGCCTGGTTCCCACACTGGCACTATTGAGCAGCAGAGGAACCTTTAGGAGTCTAGGTCTAGAGGAACAAGTTGGGTCACACATCCTGAAGTGGATATTGGTTGGGATCTTGGTCGTTTTTTATCCTCCTGTTTCTTGGCCACACTGAAGTGAGCCCTTCAACTCCCCTAAATCCTGTTTCTCTGTTGTTTTCTGTCTCTCTTTATATTCTTACAGATACTTTTGAACATGCCTTTAAGCCTAGCACTTGAGGGGAAGAAAAAGGCAGATGTTCTACCAAATAGTTTTGAAATGTTCAGCCAATTTCCTATATAACCAAAATTCCTCCTGAAAATCTCCCAACCTTTAAAAGCTCCCAGTCTTTCAGTTTTAGGGTTAATATACACCCCACATTCTCCTGTGTCTGATGCTATTTTCTCAAATCCCACCTTAGGGAGATAACCCTGTCTGACAGAAAATAAAGCTTGTATAAAGCTTTTTGGGTTGGTGGTCTTTACTCTTGTTCAGTGGGAACAGAACAGTGGGCAGTGTTCAGTCTTTTTTTATTCAGTCTTTCTGACTTCGAACAATTGGTCCTTTTCTTTTGGTTAAAAATTTATTCCTTTTGATTTTTGCTTTTTTGAGACAGGGTCTCTCAATGTAGCTCCAGCTCTCCTGGAGCTAGTTATGTAGACCAGGCTGGCCTTGAATTCACAGATCCTTCTGCTTCTACCTCTTGAGTGTTGGAATTAAAGGTGTTCAACCATTTAGTCTTGACTGATCAGACATTACCGGATGCTTCCTTTTCCTTCCTCTCCTAACTTCTAATGTTGAAATGCTTCAGGAATTATGTTCTGGACATTTTTCTACTTAACATTTACTCTCTTAATCAACAGTCCCTCATCTTAGGGCTTTATATATCTACTTGTTGGTGGCACCTGTATCTCCAGCAAAGGACATTTAAATTCACTTCACACGTGCATAACAGCTATGTCGAGTGTAATCTGATTCTTGTCCTTGCTAAAACCTGCTACTTCTTTTTTTTTTTCTTTCTTTCTTTCTTTCTTTTTTTTTTTTTCTTCCAAGACAGGCTTTCTCTGCATAGCCCTGGCTGTCCTCGAACTCAGAAATTCACCTGCCCCTGCCTCCCAGGTGCTGGGATTAAAGGCATGTGTCTCCACTGCCTGGCCAACCTGCCCCTTCTTGAGCTCATTTCACAAAAGGACATAATCACTTACAAACCACTGCTCATACTGGAAAGCTATCCTTTTTCTCAAAAATCCATACCCAGTTCAGGAGCCAATCCAGGGAAAAGTCCTTACCCAGAAGTCCCTTAACTCAAATTAAATTCTACCAAATGTCACTTGTACTAAAACCACAAATCCATTAACTAATTTGCTTATGAATTATTCCCAGGTTGAAGACACACCTTAAACTAGTATCCTAATATCAAGACTCAATCACAAGGAATAAAACTTTTTTCAATTCTGTTATTATAGAAGCTAATTTTTCACTGCTACAATAGCAAAAAATGACCTGCAGTTCAACTTTGATAGATGACACCAAGTCTCAATGATTACATGTCTAGATATGTCACTTCCATTCTAAACAGAGAATTGAGATGATCTAAATTTCTTGATGAATTCACACTTTTGACTTTTATAACAAGAGAAGATAAGGATATTACTTGAGGCATTATAGGAGGGATTTAGGTGAGAGTAAAGAACAAAAAAAATCAGATAGTAGGATGGTTAGTTGATATATAAAACAGATCTTTTTTTTTAATTACAACATATTCATAAAAGCTACTCTTAGTATTTAGAAATCACAGGACTTAGCTTAACCCCAGAACCTACCAATCCTGTGCATGGTTACTAGCTTCTTGAGGTGGGAGCGGACTGGCCAATCGAGATACTTGAATCCAAACTGCATCATAGAGATCTTTTTTCCGGGTATGCACAGTACATGGAACAATCAGTGGCATTCCAAAGAGACTGGGGCGATTCTTCTGAGATGACAGGAAATACAGTTCTGTCCTCATCTATATGTACAAACAAGAGGACAGAGTTGACAAGACAGGCTGCCAATTAACATATATTCATAGCCATTGTCTTCCCCGCCTACCCCTAAGACAGGGTTTCTCTCTGTGTAGACCTGGCTGTTCTGGAACGAACTCTGTAAACCAGGCCAGCCTTGAACTCACTGAAATCCATTTGCCTCTGCCTCCCAAGTACAATGATTAAAGGTATGACACCATTACCACTTAAAGTGGAGACCCATTGAAAGGTTTAGTTACTGCTCATTTCAAAGTTAAACTAGGATTTCAGATAAACTCACACACAATGAATCATATGTAAAGACTGTTCAGCTGGGCATTGGTGGTGCACACCTTTAATCCCAGCACTTGGGAGGCAGACAGGTGGATCTCTGAGTTCAAGGCCAGCCTGGTCTACAGAGTGAGTTCCAGGACAGGGCTCAAAAA
>NW_022196911.1:80797189-80806331 GCF_008632895.1 Mastomys coucha
AAAAAAAAAAAAAAAAGAAAAAAAACAAAAAGAATGAATGCTAGGGTGGTAATGACCAAAATAATCACTAGTCATAGGAAGGGAGGATACTGGAGAAAGCAGCTGTGGAATAAAACAAAACAAAAAACCCTAAACCATCCAGAACTCTCAAGGCTGGTCTTCTGTTAATCTAGATTATTTTGTAAAAGACTTCCTAGTGCACACCCAACTGTACTTAGCTGTCAGTCTTGTTTCCAATTTATCCTTTGCTATTATGTTTCTGTTGACTTAGTATAGATCTGTTATACTACTTATTTAAAATATTTTATGTATGAATATATATGTGTCTGTGCACATTTGTGTGTAGGTACACACAGGTGGAGGCATCAGGTGTTCTCTCCTGCACCTGTGCTTTCCTGTCTAGCTGGAAGCCAGCAAGTCCCAGATTTCCTGCTTCTGCCACTACTCTCCTATCTCCAGAGCTGGGGCCACAGCTGTACGTAGGGCACCTAGCTGTCATGTGTGTGCTGCGATCCAAACTCTGGTCCTATGACTGTGCAACAAGCATGCTAACCCATCTCGCCAGCCCTATATACTTATTGTTGATACAGGGTCTCATGTAGGCTAGGGTAGCTTCCAACTTAATGTACCAAAGATGGCCATGAACTCCAGATCTTCCTGTCTCTAACTCTTAAATGAAGGGATTACAGGTGTGTTAATTCTCAAGTATTTTATTTTGCCACTATTAACTTAAACTCAGTTACAATACCTAATTTTAATTAAGATTTTATTTCAAGCTGGGCATGGTAGTAGCTTACAATGACCTCATGAGACTGTGGCTAGAGTACCATGGGTATGAAAACAAGTTCTTTTTGATTTTTACATTCTATTGCACTGAATTATTTGTCCCATTTCACACTAATATCACTAATGACAGTGGTCGTACATGTCAGCTTATAAAATAAATTGCAATTTGGTAGCTTCACTTCTTATGTTTTAAGAAGTTTAAGATGGTCTTAAAAGGTAAAAATTTGCCTTTTTAATAAATAAATAAATTTACCTTTTTAAAGAATAAAAATTTTTATTCTTTAAAAATTTATTTGTGTTTTATGTACTTGAGTGTCTGTATATATATGGACCACTTGTATGCCTGGTCCCCAAGATGGCCAAAACGAGCAGTGGATCCTGGGCGACAGAGTTACAGTTAGCTGTGAGTAGCCTAGGAGCTAGAAAGTGAACCTAAGACCTTTGGGAGAACAGCAAGTGTTCTTCACTGCTGAGCCACCCCTCTAGCTCATCTGGTGCTTGGTTTATGAAGTCATACATACACAAGAATGCATACAAATGGGGGAGCCAACACCCTCTTTGAGCACTGCATCCACATGGAGTGAAGATATACATATAGGCAAAATACCCATACACATAAACCAAAATAGAAAAAATTATAAGAAGAATGCATTTTTAACACACATTTAACATTTTTATTAGAATTGTTCATCAAGTTTCTAAGTTTGCAGAGAACTAACATCTTCAAATATTTTCATTTAATGCAAGAACCTGATCTATCATTTTAAATTTAATTAGTATTGTATGTGTGCATGTGTGTATGTGTGTGTGCGTGTATGTGCGCATGCGTGCACCATGGTATGTGCACAGAGGTTAAAGAACAACTCTGTAGAGTTGGATCACTCCTCCTACTTTATTGCTTGATTTATTTTGAATTGTGTGTGTACATACATGCATGTGTTTGTGCATGTGCGAGCACAACATATGTGCAGATGCCCACAGAGGCCAGAGGTGTCAGATCCCTGGAATTGGAGCTACAGGCAGTTATGTACTGCCTGGCCTAGGTACTGGGAATTGAACTCCCATCCTCTAGAAGAGCAATAGAAACTCTTAATCACTAAGCCATCTCTCTAGTTCCTCACTTTTTTAACTTTAATTTTTTTTTTTTGTTTTTTTTTTTTTTTTTTTTTTTTTTTTTTTTTTTTTTTTTTTTTAAGACAGGGTTTCTCTATATAGCTCTGGCTGTCCTGGAGTTCACTCTGTAGACCAGGCTAGCCTCGAACTCAGAAATCCACCCGCCTCTGCCTCCCAAGTGCTGGGATTAAAGGCGTGTGCCACCACCGCCTGGCAAATTTTTTTACAAATTTGTATATGTATCTATATAAATTTGTGTACATATGAGATTAGATGTCCTTTAGAGTTCAGAAGAGGGCATAGGATACTTTGGTGTTGAAGTTACAGGCTTGTGAGCAACTTGACATGGGTGCTGGGAAATAAACTCAGGCCATCTGCAGGAGCAACATATATTCTTAACAGCCATGGCATTTCTCCAGCCCTCTTTTTTCACCTTTTTTTCCCCCTACGTGTAAGAGGTTTAATTGAGAGGGAGAGAGGGGGCAGTAGAGGAAAGAGAGGAGAGAGAAAGAGCTCTTTTCACCTTTTTAAAAAAAGATTAGCCGGGCGGTGGTGGCGCACGCCTTTAATCCCAGCACTTGGGAGGCAGAGGCAGGTGGATTTCTGAGTTCGAGGCCAGCCTGGTCTACAGAGTGAGTTCCAGGACAGCCAAGGCTACACAGAGAAACCCTGTCTCGAAAAAACCAAAAAAAAAAAAGATTCATTTACTTATGAGTACACTGTAGCTGTCTTCAGACACACCAGAAAAGGTCAGATCCCATTATACATGTCTGAGAACTACCATGTGGTTGCTGTGAATTGAACTCAGGACCTCTGGAAGAATAGTCAGTGCTCTTAACCGCTGAGCCATCTCTCTAGCCCCATTCTTTTCACTTTTATGTGGTCTTGAGGTAGAACTTAGACCACTTAGCAAGCACCATTAGTCACTGAACCATCTCTCTGACACTATCACTTTAAGTTGCTTAATATTTATTTGTTTATTTATATGGGTATTTTTTCTGCATATATGTATGTGGATCACATTGCCTGTGGAGGCTGGACAAGATCAGATCTCTTGGGATTGTAGCTGCAGACAGCTGTGGACCACTATGTATATGAGTCAAACTCAGGCCTTCTGGAAGAGTAGACACTGCTCTTAACTGCTGAGCTATTCCTCCAGCCCCTATTATTCTATTTCTATTATTGTTTTCTATATAGATGCTTCCTGTGTGATTTGTGAAATTTATTTGTATTGAAATGGGGTTTTAGATACACAATTTAAAAAATATGGTTAA
Source organism: Mastomys coucha (assembly GCF_008632895.1). NCBI lineage: Eukaryota > Metazoa > Chordata > Mammalia > Rodentia > Muridae > Mastomys > Mastomys coucha. The sequence continues at coordinate 80,800,363 of NW_022196911.1, forward strand.
AGTATTTATAGAGATAAATGGTGCATTTCTGCCACCAAAATATCTTTATGTCTAAATTCTGTAATTGGTAAATTCAGTCTTACTTTGCAACGTTTTTACATATGTAATTATGAGTCCTTCACACACTCTGCCAAATTTTTTCATTTCTCTCTCCCCCTCTTCCCCCCTTCTTTCTCTCTCTTTTTCGAGACAGGGTTTCTCTGTGTAGCCTTGGCTGTCCTGGAACTCACTCTGTAGACCAAGCTAGCTTTGAACTCGTAGAGACATGCCTGCCTTTGCCTCCCAAGTGCTAGGATTAAAGGCATGTGCCACCACTGCCTAGTTCATTTATTTTTTGAAAAAGAGTTAGTTTATATTATTTTTATTTGCATGTATGTGTGTGTATCTATGTGTGTATATGCCACATATGTTCAGGTACTGGTAGAGGACAGAAAAAGACACTAGATACCCTGCAGCTGGACTTACAGGAGGTTGTGAGCTACTGACATGAGTGTTAGGTACCAAACACTTTTTGACTGCTGAGCCATCTCTCCAGCCCCAAGTTGAAGGTCTTCATATGATATAAGGAAATCAAGTGGCAAGTGTCTTTGTAAGAGAAAGGCAGAGGCAGAAGGGAAAGTTCAGATGAACAGGTAGGAAATGCAGTTACATAGCCACATGCTAAGGGATGTTCACAAACAGAAGGCAGAGGAGCCAAGGAAGAGTGCTAGAGTCTTTTGGAGGGAGCCATCTTTTGGTACCTTGATTTCAGACTTCTAGTTACTAGACTGTAAAGAAATGTTTGTTAAATCATACTTTGTTTTGTTATAAAAGTCCTTGGAAAGTAAAACAGTAACTCATTTATAATTTCATTTCTCTTGTTATGTAATTGATAAATGTACTTGGTTTTTTATTTTTATTTTTTTATTTTTTATTGGTTTTTGGTGTTTTGAGACAGGGTTTCTCTGTATAGCCCTGGCTGTCCTGGAACTCATTCTGTAGAACAGGCTGGCCTCGAACTCAGAAATCCACCTGCCTCTGCCTCCCAAGTGCTGGGATTAAAGGTGTGTGCCACCACTGCCCGTCTGTATTTGTTTTTTTAAACACACTAATATTGTTTCTCCACAAAGCTCATTTCCTTTTCTTTTCTTCTCCTTCCTAACTTCCCTTTAAACATTTAGAAAATATATAATTTATTTTTATTTTATGTTCATTGGTTTTCTGCCTGCATGCATGTCTGTGTGAGGGTGTCTGCTGGAAGCCCATTGCTCTTACAGGCAGGTGTGAGCTGCCACATAGATGCTGGGAATTGAATGAAGTTCCTTTGGAATAGCAGCCAATGCTCTTCAGTGCTGAGCCATCTCTCTAGCACCAACTATTTTTTTTTTTTTTTTTAAGATTTATTTATTTATTATATGTAAGTACACTGTAGCTGTCTTCAGACACACCAGAAGAGGGCATCAGAACTCATTACGGGTGGTTGTGAGCCACCATGTGGTTGCTGGGATTTGAACTCTTGACCTTCTGAAGAGCAGTCGGTGCTCTTACCCGCTGAGCCATCTCACCAGCCCCTGTTTTTGTTTTTTTTAAAAACAGAGTCTTGCTGGGTGGTGGCACAGCCTGGTCTACAGAGTAAGTTCCAGGACAGCCAAGGCTACACAGAGAAATCCTGTCTCGAAAAAAACAAAAAAAACCTCAAACAAACAAACAAACAAACAAACAAACAAAAAAACCCAGAGTCTTACTATGTATGCCAAGGCTGGCCAGAACTCAAGCTCATCCTGTTTCAGCAGCTTAAGTGCTGAGATTACAGGTATGTAATGACTTTTATTTTCTTCTTATGAGCAGAGGAGTATATTTTAGCCAATAAATATAATAAATGAGGATACAATTTGTTCTCTTTTTCTTTTTCCTCCCCACTTTTTTGGTGCTAGGCAAATACTCTACTACTAAACAATACGCCCTAGCCAAAGAGTGAGTTATAAACAGTGGCAGGGGTAATTAACGGCTCTTAGAAATTAACCAAGCAAAACAACTCTTTTATTAATTTTATTTTAATTTTTTTTGAGACAGGGTCTCACTGTGTAGTCATGGCTGTCCTGAAATTTGTTGTGTAGACCAGGTTGGCCTCAAACTCAAGATTCACCTGCCTTTGCCTCCAGAGTGCTGGATTAAATGTGCACATCACTCAAATTCTTTTGTTTTATAAGATGCTGATATCAAAGCCTAATGGGTTCAACTGACTATCCAGTAGCAGATTTAGAGCTACTGTACAGTTTGTGCAATTACTGGCATAATTTTCTTTTTCTTTTTCTAAGTTGCCACTATGACCCTATCACTTACTGACCAGTTTTCAAGTCTTTTTTTCTTTTTCATATGTGTGACACACACATTTAGGCCCAAGGTTGATGGTGGAAACAATCTTTGATCACTCTACAGTTCATAGAAGCAGGTTCTTTTGTTTTGTTTTGTTTTGTTTTTTTGAGACAGGGTTTCTCTGTGTATCCCTATCTGTCCTAGAACCTCCTCTGTAGAGCAGTCTGGCCTCAAACTCAAGAGATCTGCCTGCTCTGCTTTTCAAGTGCTGGGATTTGAGGCAGGCTGTTTTAATTAAACCTGAAGTTTGCTAACACAGCCAGTTTTGCTAGCCAGTGTGCTCTGGGAATTCACTGTGTCTGTCTTCAAAGCTGCAATTACCTCTAATGCAAGATCTCCAGCTGGCATTACACAGGTTCTGGGACTCCAAATTCTAACTTGTCCTCATGGTTGTCTGGCAAGTCCTATAACTACTACTAAGACATCTCACTAACCTCTCCTTCCCACACATTAAAAAAAAAAAAAAAAAAAAAAAAGATTTATTTTTGTTTTATGTGTATGGGTGTTTTTCTTGAATGCTATGTTTTTAAAGAACATGCATGCAGTGCCCATGGAGGCCCAGAAGACAGCACTGGATCCCCTGAAACGAGTAACAGTAGGTCATGACCTGCAATGTAGATACTAGAATTCAAACTTGGGTCTTCTAGAAGAGCAGTCGGTGCTCTTAACTAAAAAACAATCTCTTCAGTCCCACCCTCAAGTTTTTTAATTTAAAAAAAATTTAAAAATTAGCCTTCAATGGAAGGAGTTGGTTTAGCAAGGAAGAATTACAAAAAACTTGTCAAAGAATATTCTTGTGGGGCTGGAGAGATGGCTCAGTGGTTAAGAGTTCAAGTCCCAGCAACCACATAGTGGCTCACAACCATCTGTAATGGGATCTGATGCCTTCTTCTGTAATGGGATCTAATGGTGTGTCTGAAGACAGCTTCAGCGTATTTATATAAATAAAATAAATAAACATTAAAAAAAAAATAAGATTTTTGTGTCCTCCAAAAACCACACAGTTGTAATAATAAAATGTTTTCCAAAGGAACTCACATTTATATGGCAGAGATGTATAAGGCGATACATGTGGAACACACATTTTAGGAGAAGCATTACTTGTGTGTACTGGCTAACCTGCACTTTCTTAGTTTTGGTATGTTTGAAGCCCAGTCTTAATATTTAGTTCAGGTTAGCCTGGTAGTTTCTATGGCCTCCAACTCATGATTCTCCCATTTCAATCTTTCCAGTGTTAAGACAGGTGGGTACCACCTCTCACCTAGCATTCTGCTGCCTCTTAACATATAGTAAGGAATGTTATTTCCTATAACAGCAATCAATTTGATATGGATAAGCATATATGCTATAATGAGAGTATGTTCAAGAAACACTTGAAAGAGACAAAATAACTGCATTTCACCAATGATAGCTGACATGACCAATAGTAAGTTGCATAATATTTAACTAACCATTTTTCGGTGGACTGCAATGATATAGCCTGTAAAGGGGTCATCAGGAAGAGGTGGCATATGACCATTCACTATTCCATTTGTGACATTCTTCTCAGTTCCACATGGTACAACTGTATTTGGCATTCCATTGGGGATGAATAGAGGTCGAGGCAGATCCCCATTGGTAGTCAAGGTGAACAATCCATTTGTAGATGGAGAAGAGGAGCAATCTATAAATTCAGAGATGTGCACAATATCATAACCTTGTACCACTATCATCTTTCCTCAAGTATTTTGAGTCTTGAACACTGATAGTGTTGACTTTCCTAATTCAGGATAGAGAACGCATAGACCAAGTAACAATTCTAAATTTATTGGCAATTTTAAAGTTTAGAATTTATTTTTATAACTCATGCTTATGACTAAAGGGCAAAGAATGAACTGTGGTAACTGTTCAGTAGAGCTTCTGCAACAATCCCATGAGTATGTGGTACACAAATGTTGCTATCATTCATTTGCCCTTTCCTCTTCTTTAAACTCTCCATTTCTCTCTAAATATTCTATCCAATTTGGCTGTTAAGCCAGTTGTTAATTTTTAAATGAAAATTAAGATAAAAATATATTCTCTTAGTGAGTAAGGTTCAGTTTAAATAGCTACCTACATTTCAAATGCTCAATAGCCTATGTAACTGATGGATACCATATTGGAGGACAGAGATGATAGTTTCTATCACTTAACAGTGATGTGCTAAACAGAAAACATGAACATCTACTAACTCACCTTCATCATCGTTATATGCCAATGAGAAGTGCTTCACTTTCTATGAAGTACTTTTATAGTACGAGAATCAACCTAATGATAAGCTGTCAAGGAAGAATCCCGGGGCTGTTTATACGTGTAATCTCAGCACATAGAAGACAGAGGGAGGAGGATCATAAATTTGAGGATATATTGGACTAAACAGTAAGACCACTGCAAATCTGAGACACACAGTGTAATACTGTCTTAAATAGCATTTTTCCTCCTAGTTGAAACATTCTTCCAAGAAAGGGGAGGCCCAGAAGATCAGGCAACAATGTGTGACATGTAGTGTCCCATGTGTGACAAAGTGGAAACTTGTGAGATTCTTTTTTTTTCCTTTGGTTTTTCGAGACAGGGTTTCTCTGTATAGCTCTGGCTGCCCCGGAACTCACTCTGTATCCAGGCTGTCCCCAAACTCAGAAATCCGCCTGTCTCTGCCTCCCAAGTGCTGGGATCAAAGGCGTGTGCCACCACCGCCCAGCAACTTGTGAGATTCTTAAAGGCCCCTTTGCAGCCTTATGAAACAGTAAGTCTGGGGAAGGAGACTGAACAGCAAATCTGCTGAGTGTAGAGATTTCTCAGACTATGGGAGCAGTTTCAAGCTGTGCAGACAGATTTCTTGAGTCTTCACTAGGGCTAGGGTGGGCTTCTTGGCGATACAGCTGCTTTTTTGAGTCATCCCTGCTCACCAGTATGTAAGTAGCCCCTCACCACAGTCCTGTAGTAACACCAATAAAAACTTATTGATTCACCAAATTGGACTTTGGTACTGTCATTACTTTTGATCTGTCATGGTTTTACCTTTTGGGGTAAGTAGATATGTGCATGTTGCTTACATTTTCTTGAAAAAATACTCTCTTATACAACAGACTGCTAAGAGGCACAGCGTTGGCCTAGCATGTCTAAAACCTTACATTAGACACTTAGTACCAAAATAAAATGACAAAGTATATGAAGCCAAAAGAACTGACTGACCAATCATATTACAGAAGGTGTAATAACTGGATGACAATTTCCAATTTAGCTAAATTTGTTGTTTATATTTTCTAGTAGTAGGTTCCTTTCATACCATCTGTGCCATTTAACTATTAGAGTTACAAGAGATATGAATGTTAATAGTATATATATTAGCTAAGAGCTACCTACTTAGTTTGTTTACTGTTTCTGAATTTTAGATTTTTCATCAATCAAAACAAAAATCTGAGTCAAATGGTTATTAGAATTCTTAGCCGGGCAGTGGTGGCACACACCTTTAATCCCAGCATTCAGGAGGCAGAAGCAGGTGGATTTCTGAGATCAAGGCCAACCTGGTCTATAGAGTGAGTTCCAGGACAGCTAGGACTACACATAGTAGAAACACTGTCTCGAAAAAACCAAAA
>NW_022196911.1:80806341-80820781 GCF_008632895.1 Mastomys coucha
TTAGAAAAACTCCAGTCAAAGGTTTCTTCTGAGCTCAAAAATTCTTTTGAGCATAACATATATTAAAAAATATTATAGGCAGAGGCAGGCCCTAGTTCGATGCCAGCCCTAGTCTACAGAATGAGTTCCAGGACAGCCAGGTCTACACAGAGAAACCCTGTCTCGAAAAGAAAAAAAAAAGGAAAAAGGAAAAAGAAGATTATAACTCTTAGACCAATGTTTGCTATATTTATGTATATATGCACATGTGTGTGTATAAGCACATACCACAGTATGCATGTGGAAGTCAGAGAACAATTTGCAGGACTCAGGTCATTAGGAGTCCTGAGGCTAAACTCAGGTCATTATACTTGGCTGCAAGTCTCTTTATTAGCTGAACTATTTTGCTGGTCCTAGACCAATGTTCAACACTGCACTCATGAGAAGGAACTCTAGTTCTATCTTACCTGTTTGAATTGGACTGCAAGCTGAAACTGGAGATGCAGGAATAGGAATTTCAAATGCACACAAAAATCCACTCACTGAGAGTCGAACTTTTTGGTTGTCCTGAGGGAAGTTCTACAGAAAGAAAGAAAAACAATAAAACAAAACAAAAACAAGCAAATAAGAAAGAAAGAAAAGGTTTTAGATAAGATAGAAAAATTATCTTTGTGATGTACAGAAATTTTTTTTAGACAAGTTCTCATTATGTAGCTCTGGAAGACGATGTGTACCAAGATGATCTCCAGCTCACAGAGATCTGCCTACTTTTACTTCTGCTGGGATTAAAGGTATGAACCACCACATCAATAAAAACAAACAATCTTCTTTGGCTAACTGAAGATGAATGGTGGATAAAATAGTTTCAATTCACCTCGCTGCCAAAGAAAACACGTGTCCCTGTTCACAGGAAGGAAGTATGCTGTGGGTGACTGGAAGTTTTACCTTTTGTCTCAACTATCTAAACTGCAAACTCTGACAGATCTCTTTAAATTTAATATTTCTTTTTTTAAAAAGTCACTGCATCCTGGGTGTGATGGCACACACCTTTAACTGCAGCAGAGAAGGGGAATCTCTTTGAGTTCACGACCAGGTTGGTCTACATAGTGAGACACAAGCTAGAGAGGCTACAGAGAGTAAAACTCTGTCTTAAAAATAAAAACCAAGGCCGGGCGGTGGTGGCGCACGCCTTTAATCCCAGCCCTTGGGAGGCAGAGGCAGGTGGATTTCTGAGTTCGAGGCCAGCCTGGTCTACAGAGTGAGTTCCAGGACAGCCAGAGAGCTACACAGAGAAACCTTGTTTTGAAAAAAAAATAAAAAAATAAAAAAAAATAAAAACCAATAATAACAAAAATGTCAATGTGGTACGGCTCTGTTCAGAGGACAGGAGTCTGTAATCGTAACTTCTTGGAAGGCTGAGGTAGGAGGAAGGTGAATTTACTTATCTTCTAATCTATTAGCATTTTGAAAAGTAAAACATAGTCAATGGAAACTGGAGAGATAGCTCAGCAGTTAAGAACAATTGTTCTTGCTGAGTTCCAAAACTGGTTCTCAGCACTCACAGTACAGTTCACAACCACAAGAACTGCACTTCTAGGAGATTCAATGTCCTTTGCTGACCTCCCATTATCTGTAGATGCAAATCCATTATAAAACAGAATAGTATTGCATATAGTTTATCCACTTCATTTAAATCACCATTACCTAATACTTAACAGAAAAAATGTGATGTAAATAGTTGTAAAGACTATTATTTAAGGAATAATGACAAGGAAAGAAAAGTGTTTCAAAGCAGTATTTTATTTTCTGAATTATCTTTGATCTGTGATTGTGTAAGAGGCTAAAACAAAGGCTTCTAGTGTAAAGGGCTGATTTATGTTCATAAATACATATTCATAAATATAAAAGGAGCTAGAGAGATGGCTCAGAATACTGGCTGCTCCTCCAGAGGATCCAAGTATGACGGTTCTCAGCACTTACATGGCAGCTCACAACTGTTTATAGCTCTAATTCCGTATCTTCTGGCCTCTGCAGGCACCAGACATATATGTACATGATACAAAGATATACACATAGGCAAAACACCCATACATCAAAAAGAAAAAGGGCCAGAGAGATGGCTCTGTGGTTAAGAGCACATATTTTTTCAAAGGACCTGCGTTTAACTCCCAGAAACCGTATCACATAACTCTAGATCCTGGGGTGCCGCTGAAGGCATCTCCACTTAAATGCACATACCCACACACAGACACAAATACATATACATTATTTAAAATAAAATTAAAACAGAATGAAAAATTTTAAAATACAGAAAATAAGCAAAGAAAAATCGTAGTGAGAATTGATGGGGGAATCTTAACGCTATACTGTAACAGCTACCCTTCATATAAGCAAGCAGTCTTAGATAATTCCCTTCTCTCAAAATGCCACCATCATTTAATTTATTATTTCTCTGTTTTGGTAGACAATCTTTTCAAATTTCTTGATCAGAAAATGGTATACAATCTGGATGTGATGCTGAATGCCTTTATCTCAGCAGAAGCACAGTGGCCTTCTTAAGAGTTCAAGGCCAGCCTGTTTTATATACTGAGCTCCAGGACAGCCAGAGGCACACAGTGAGTTAAAAAAAAAAGAAAAGGAGCGAGGTGGTGGTGCACGCCTTTAATCCTTGGGAGGCAGAGACAAGCGGGTTTCTGAGTTCGAGGCCAGCCTGGTCTACAGAGTGATTTCCAGGACAGCCAGGGCTACACAGAGAAACCCTGAAACCCTGTCTCGAAAAACCAAAAAAAAAAAAAAAAGGAAAGGAAAGGAAAGGGGAGGTGAGGGAAAGGGGAAAGGGGGAAAGGGAAAGTGGAAAAGAGAAAAAAGGGAATGGAAAAAGGGCAAAAGGGAAAGAAAGAGAGAAAGAGAGGGAGGGAGGGGAGGAGGGAAGGAAGAAGGGAAAGGGAGAGTGGGGTGGCAGGCATGCATACATTTTTTTTGGTTTGGTTTAGGTGTGTGTGAGCCTATGTATGTCAGTCAGAGAACAGCTTTTAGGAGTCAGTTCTGTCTACCATATGGGTCCTAGAGAATTAACTCAGGCCACTCTAGTAGGAACATGAAAGACAGTGGTGCTGATGTTAATGTGGACTATGGGAGCCTAGCAACAGAATATTGACTAAGATATTAACATAATAACTGAAATCATGGAGAAACCTATCTTTGAAGAATAAAATTAGATTTCCTAGAAAGAGCAATTGATATTACCTTTATGTTAGAACTATGCACTTCTGCAAAAAGGATTTGTTCTGATTTAAGTCCACAGAGATCACTCAGCTGCTTTTTCAAACCCGTGTACTTTTCATCCATATTTAGTCTTAGTCCATATCGAATGGGAGTAGTACCATCTAATTTAATTACTAGTAAAGAAAAAGACCCTTTATTAGTAAAATGCAGGTTACAATGAAAGTCTTACAAAATGGATATATCTGACTTGCAAATAGCAAACATTCAAGCTTACAATTTTTTTATGTAGATACTAAAATAAAACTTAGGAATAATACTGAATAATACAAGATTTTTTTATGTTTATCTGATAAAGAAGTCTGATTGGCTTTACAAGCTTTTTGAAGTTTCTTCCATATCTGGAATTTAAGAAATTCATTACTGATCAAAGCAACAGCCTCCAAAGCTTTGAAACCTGAAATGGTGCCTTAATATGGGTCATTAACATGCTGACTTCTCATACTTATGAAAACTCAATGCAAACACAAAACTATGAATTCAGGCTACCAAATAAAGAAAATGAATCAGTTTTTCAGAACTCTGTGACCTACCTGTTATTTCTAAATGCATGTAACTGTCCATTGGTAGTGGCAAAGACAAAAAATTAAAAGGGTCGAATCGGACACTTATATGGCCACATGTCTTGCATTTGACTTGGGATCTTAGCTGACCATGGAACAAGTCCACGACAATTGATCTATTTCTCCTTAGATGGTTGTCCCAGGCCTATCAAGGAAAAGAATTATAAAATTTTACTTTCAAAATTCAAAAGATAAGCCTTTCAATACAATCTAAAAATACTGGGTGAGTATATTGGATGTAAACTCTAACCATAGAACACTCTTGTTCAAATTTAAATTGTATCACATATATTTGTGGTCAAAACATTGCATTTATTGCTTTTATAAGAAACTCAAAACCAAGTGGAGCATGCCTGGTGTACATCTTTAATCTTAGCACTCTTGAGGCAGAACAAGCAGAACTCTGTGAGTTTGAGGCCAGCCTGGTCTACACAGAAAGTTCCAGGACAGCCAGGGCTTCCTAGAGAGCTCCAATTACACATCATATATTACCAAATAAAACCAAATAAATTCCAGGAATGTGTTATAGCTTTTTGAACTGTCGGCCAAAGGTTATTGCTTAGATTCCCCCAAATATTACATGTTGTTGTCACTATTATTGGTTACCTTCTACTACCTGATGGTAAGACCCTATGCTGGAGATACCACATTCTTATGTCAGTGATTATGGAGAAATTGAGCTGTTTCTTAACTATAAGCTTCACCTTTATTGACTTATGTTTACAGTGTTGGAAGGTACTATAAAAGCTACAGGAAAAGTAAACAATTATCCTACTCAGCTATGAACCTTGTGAGCTGTAATAGTGACCCACCTGCAAGATATACCAACTTATGTAATAGTGACACAAACATATTGGGAGCAAACAACTACCTCTTGATTGGATAGAAGACCTGTTCCATAAGATGGAACCCATACTTGATACTGTTAATGGAGCTAAAAATCTGAGACTAGGGGCTGGTAAGATGGCTCAGTGGGTAAGAGCACTGACTGCCCTTCTGAAGGTCCTGAGTTCGGATCCCAGCAAACACATGGCTCACAACCACCTGTAATGAGATCTGACGCCCTCTTCTGGTGCTTCTGAAGAGAGCTACAGTGTATTATGCCAGAGTGAGCGGGCCAGAGCCAGCAGGGTCCATCCTGAGTTCAATTCCCAGCAGCCACATGATGGCTCCCGGCAATCTGTACAGCTACAATGTACTCATACACATAAAATAAGTAAATAAATCTTAAAAAAAAAAAATCTGAGACTAGATAGGCCATAGGCCGTACAGGAAAACCTGTAATTTTCTATTAAGTGAACATAGCAAAATGATTCCCACCAACATACTGTTATACTCATAGATCAGTGTCTTACTGAGCTCTTGTCAGAGAAGTCTCTTCTTGCACATAAGAATTAAGACAGAGATTCATAATTAGACAACGTACATAGAGTAAGAGACTCTGGAGAGCTCATTACTAAATAGGATGTCTTTATTACATCCCTCTCCTGAAGTCTCAGGGATCTATGAGGAAGATGGGGCAGAAAGATTACAAGATCTAAGAGGTGAAAGATGAACTAAAAAAAACAAAGCAAACAAACAAACAAAGTGTTTTCCAGACACAACAGGGCTAGATGTACATACAAAGTCACTGAAATTTATACTGTATATACAAGATCTGCCCCAGTTCACACCAGTCTGAGCACAGAGAAGGGGAAGGGGCATAAAATCTAACCCCTAATCAAGAAGCTATTTGCAGTTGATAGCTACTAGAAGTGTCAAAATTAGTTATCTTAAATGGATTGACAATGGGTATGTTAACCACACTCCTGGGTGGGCACACACTCAGGAATAGTTGGCCAACAAAAGACAAATTCCATGTTAACCTAGGGTCTTGGTGCGTGTCTATTATATCAGTGCTAGGAAGTTCAGACAGGAGGCTCCTTGGAGCCTGCTGGTTAGCCAGTCTGCTAAAACAGTGAAGTTCACTGAAAGACACCATCTCCAAAATAATGTGGGACATAGGTCAGAAATCCAACATGAACCTCTAGCCTCTACATTGCCTGTGTACATATACACCGCCCAGCTTACACACTAAACGGCATAAAAAAAGAAAAAGAAAAAGAAAAGGAGTTGCTGCAGGACGTTTTTTTTTTTTTTTTGGCTTTTTGAGACAGGGTTTCTCTGTGTAGCCCTGGCTGTCCTGGAACTCACTCTGTAGACCAGGCTGGCCTCAAACTCAGAAATCTGCCTGCCTCTGCCTCCCAACTGCTGGGATTAAAAGGCATGCACCACCACTGCCCAGCCACAAGACTTTTTAAAAACAACAAAAGACACTCAAAACTAACAAACCTCTGCAGCTACTTCCCAGTCAGGTCGGCCATCACTGTCTTTTAGTTCCACATATGGTTTCTCATGGACTCGGTTGAGATCTTCATGAAGACCATCCAAGAGGAAAGCTAGAAGTTCTTGGGAGTCTTGCTGCTGGAATCCATTAAACCTGGGAGCATATTTTGCTATGGTCCACTATAAAAATGAAAAGTAACTGTCAATATTTCCTATCCTATAAAATTTGGAATGAGCATGTTCCACAATTCGATCATAGATAAGCATCAGAAAAAAAAAAGGTACAATATTTAGTCTTCCTCTATTTCAGCAAACAAGTTCTAGTTAAGAGTTATTCTTTCTAACTTTAATCTCAAGTGACCAGAAAAATAAGAGGCATTTTGGCCAATGATACCATCTGTGGTAGTCTGAATGAAAATGGTCCTCATAAAACCCATAGGGAGTGGCACTATTTGGGGGTGTGGCCTTGTTGGAGAAAATGTGTCACTGGGGGTGGGCTCTAAGGTTTCAGAATCTCAAGCCAGGCCCAATGTTGCTCTCTCTTCCTGCTGCCTATGGATACAGATATAGAGCTCTCAGCTCCTTTTCCAGCACTATGTCTGTCTGCATGCTACTATACTTCCCACCATGATAATGGACTAAACCTCTAAACTGTAAACCAGCCCCAACTGAATTTTTTCTTCATAAGAGTTACTCCAGCCGGGCGGTGGTGGCGCACGCCTTTAATCCCAGCACTTGGGAGGCAGAGGCAGGCAGATTTCTGAGTTCGAGGCCAGCCTGGTCTACAAAGTGAGCTCCAGGACAGCCAGGGCTATACAGAGAAACCCTGTCTCAAAAAATCAAAAAAAAAAAAAAAAAAAAAAAAAAAAAAGAGTTATTCTAGTCTTGGTGTCTCAACACAGCAATAAAACCATAAGACACCAATAAAGCAAGCAGCTCTTTATTCACATAGATATTTAATTTATATCACAGCAATAAAACCCTAAGACACTATTGAAGCAAACAGCTCTTCACTCACACAGATATTTAATTTATATTTATGAATTTATATTTATATAAATAGTAAAATGGCAATTCCTCACATGGGAAGATTTCCTAGTCTATATTTTTCTTCTGTTTATCTAGTCTTGTCTTGTTTTATCTTAGTTTTTACTGTTAGATACCTTAGAGCATAGTATTTAACTTTGAAGATTTACAAACAACTTAGCAATGCTAGTAGCCAAAGAATATCAAAAGGGTTTGCTCTTCATATAAGTGAAGCAGTTGGTAAGCTTATAAAATGATCAATATCTCAAAGAGGGAGTCTTTGGTCTTTTCTTCCTATTAACTCCATACACAACAGTATTTTCCATTCACTTGAACACATACAAACACTGGGTATCTAGGCTACACTGAGTGAAAGATTAAAAAAAAATACTAAAAAAGCTAACAGAAAATGTAATAAAAGTAATAAAAGATCTATTAAGATCTAAATTACACATTTTCATAGTACTTTAGTCTGCTTACCCGAAGCTTTAAGGGGGCAACATTCTTTTGAGTTCCACTCCAAAGTTCCTGCACCAAATCACCATAGCATTTAGCCATATGGCCTTTCATTCCAATGGGATTTGTCCTATAAGTTTGAGAGGAAAAATTTGTTGCCAAAGATTTATCCATAATTCACAATCATGTGGGCCCTTATTTCAAATTTGATAAGGCAATGGCATAACATTTCCTCTTTAAATTAAAGGAAGAGGAAATTTAAGCAATACTAGATTTCAGATCAAAGCTATAGAGGGTAAACTGCTGGTGGGTCAAAGATTACCTGTTGAGTTCATAAAGATGTCTCCCTGAGATAAAGTACTGTGTCAGTGGCTGTGTGTTACTCACACACTGGATGCTTGAGTTCATGAAGCATGTGTTTCCCAGGTTACTCAGGCCTGTGGCACCCTTTTCTGTGGGAACTGCAACAAATAACATGAGACAAAAGCCTAGCAACAGTAACATGCTGTGGAATGGTTATTTGTATTCAATTTAGTTATTCTGGTTTTTCTTTCTCTTTTTTGACAGACTTACTTAATAGCAGAAGCTGGCCTCAAGCTAGGAATCCTCCTGCATTAACCTTCCATGTAGTGGCATTATAGGCATGTGCTACCACTCTTTTCAACATGGTGATTTAAAAAATTCTTTTAGTCAGATAAATGGTACTAATCTTAAGAAATATTGAATCAGGCTCTTTTATGTTCATTTTTCATGGACTGTCTTTGCCAAGTATAATGATCCTTGCTCATTTGTGACCTAGAAATATTTTTTCTTGTTGTGGCTGCTGGTATCTCATGCTAGTCATGGTAGCACACATACATAATTCCAATACTTGGGATTCAGAAACAAGAGGATTATGAGTTCAATATGAGGTCCTATTTAATAAGCTAAGCCAGCCTGGTCTACAGAGTGAGTTCTAGGACAGCCAGGGCTATACAGAGAAACCCTGTCTTGAAAAACCAAGGGGGTGGGGATAGGGGGAGGGAGAGCCAGGCACTTGGGAGGCAGAGGCAGAGGCAGGCGGATTTCTGAGTTCTAGAATAAGTTCCAGAACAGCCAGGGCTACACAGAGAAACCCTGTCTTGAAAAACAAACAAACAAACAAACAAAAAATCACCCTAGAATTAAGTTCTCCAAGGATGTTTTTTATGCTGGGCATGCTGGTACACACCCGTGATCCTAGTACTAGGAAGATTGCACTGGAAAAATCATTTATTCTGGGGCAGGCAGTGATTGTACACATCTTAATCCCAGCACTTGGGAGATGGAGCCTGGCTAATCTCTGAGTTCAAGGCCAGTCTGACCTACACAGTGAGTTTCAGGACAGCAAGGGATACACAGAGAAACACTATCTCAAAAAATCCAAACTAATCTAACATTCAGGGGTGGTCTAACTAACTAACTTATTCTTTGAGGGGTGGTCCAGTATTAGTTAAGAGAACTTGCTGTTCTTCCAGAGGACCTGCTTTCTCAGCACCCATGTGGAGGTTCACAACTGTCTATAACTCCAGACCCAAGGATTTACTAATATTGAACCCTTTTTTTTTGTTTTGTTTTTTTGAGACAGGGTTTCTCTGTATAGCCCTGGCTGTCCTGGAACTCACTCTGTAGACCAGGCTGGCCTCGAACTCAGAAATTCACCTGCCTCTGCCTCCCAAGTGCTGGGATTAAAGGTGTGGCACCACTCCCTGTAACAGTTTATTCAACAAGAAAAAAAAAGAGTAAGTTTAGGATTGTCTCTAAGCCAGGAATGGTGGCAAACACCTGTAATCTTAGCTTTTCACAGGCAGGGGGAAGAACAAGTGTTGAAGCATAGCCTAGATGACATAGTGAGAATATCTCCAACTACAACAAATAAGACTGGAAAAATAATATGCTGACTTACCTTTATGTCTATCTATTTTGCTACTGTTTGCTATAAAGGACATTTCTTCAGGCCAACTCATATCTTTGTTGCGAACTGGAAAGACAGATTGGAATGTATTAAGTTATTATTCAAACAATTCATATTCATCCAAGTTCTATGTTACAAAAGTTATTGTTAAACCAGAAATTTAAAAAGAAAAATCAAGTATAGGTGCTGGTGAGATGGCTCAGTGGGGAAGAGCATTGATTGCTCTTTGGAAGGTCATGAGTTCAAATCCCAGCAACCACATGGTGGCTCACAGCCACCTGTAATGAGACCTGACGCCCTCTTCTGGTGTGTCTGAAGACTGCTACAGTGTACCTACATATAATAAATAAATAAATCTTTAAAAAAAAATCAAGTATGTTTTAGTAACTAGCTCTGAAACAACTGCAATTCTTTTTATATTCTGAGTGTTTCATGTAGCCCAAGCTGGGCTCAAACTTGCTATGTGTAGTCAAAATTAACCAGGCTCCACTTCCTAAGTGCTGGGATTGCAGGTACATACCACTATGGCTGGCTATATGTGGTATAGTAATAAAATTCATGCATGCTAGGCAAACACTCTACTAACAGAGCTACATCATTACTTTTTTTTCATTTTTTTTTTCAGGTTAGTATACAAAGTAGTGGATTTTATCATGGCATCTTCATACATAAATGCTATTATAGTTTGTTCATTTCTACTCTTTTTTTTTTTAGGTACCTTAAAGTTATAAGGTACTAATTTAATTACAAATTTAAAGTAAAATTATATTTAACCACCCACAAAAGTAAATTAAGCTTAGTAAAATTTCCCAAACTTAAAACATCAGGAATAAAAAAAACCTTTTCGCTAAACTTAAAATCACTGATTGAGGTAATCCGTTAATTTGATCAGATGCACCTAGCTTTTCTAAGATATGTCCAACATACAACAGTGACTGAAAGAAAATAGTTGTATTTGCAGAAAGGTCTAAAGAATTTTTAAAATGAGGTCCCCAACACATAAATACAGCGGAGTACTACTGGGTCTGGGTTCAGTCAGAGAAACTGCACCTAACCCTAAAGAGACTGGAAGCCCCAGGGAGTTCAGAGGTCTGTGGGGTGGGGTTAACTCATAACATCTCATGAGGTGTTATGGGAAAAAAAATACCACAGTTTTAACAACACGAATGTCTAAATTATAGCTGAATGCAGAAATTGCACTGTTGGTCAGAGACCAGTGCTGATGGATAATGGAAGTCTAAGAGAGGAGCTGAGAGCATAACATAGTTATCTCACATACGTGAGATCCTAGGTTCAATCTCCAGTATTGGGAAGAAAATATTGGTATATTCACTCAAACTCAAAGTGGTAGCCTCAAAATTTTATAAAACTTCATAACTTGCAAGAGAATTTACCTGTTGCCATCTATATTTTTCTTCCTTAGTCAGCCTAAGGCTACAAATACACAGACCATTTTTCTTTAAAAAAAAAAAAAAACCTAGCAAGTAAGAGATAGTAGAAGTTCAATGGGTCTGCTTTAAAATAAAAAATATAATTTAACTATCTTGAGAAAATTTTTAAGATAGGATTTCTAGTGAGTAATTCTTTAAAGTCTTACCCTAAACTAAAACTTGATCCAATCATTTGGGAGGCAGAGGCAAGAGGATCAGAAATCAAAGGTTTTCCTCAGGTATTCTGTGTAGTTCAAGGTCAGCCTGGGCTATTCTGTCTCAAAAACAGAAAAATAAATACCAAACCAAACCCACTAAAAATCCCATAACAAAGCCAAACCCTCCCCCACAACTGCTTCCCCAATCTAATACAGATGCACATTTCCATTTTGTACCTTCAATTACCAGGTGCTGCTCATCCTGGATTTTCAAATATTCCAATCTATGATCCTCATCATCCAGAAGAGTCAGGTAGTTCTGTAGAGGGGGAATGTTTTGTTACTTTCAAACAAATCCAATAATAAAAATGAATGAGAATTACTATTCCTTTGCACTTACATAATACATGTCACAGATATTTAGTTGTTCAAATCTAAAGTTTAAGTGCCAAAGTGAAGGAATGAAAATGTGTTCTACCAATTTTTTTTTTTTGTTTTTTTTTTTTTTTTTTTTTTTTTTTTTTTTTTTTTTTTTTTTTTTTGTTTTTTTTTTTTTGTTTTTTTGTTTTTTTTTGTTTTTTTCGAGACAGGGTTTCTCTTGGCTGTCCTGGAACTCACTCTGTAGACCAGACTGGCCTTGAACTCAGAAATCCACCTGCCTCTGCCTCCCAAGTGCTGGGATTAAAGGCGGGCGCCACCACCACCTGGCCACATTTTCCTTTCTTGATCACACAAACTCTTCCCTTAATTACTGTAAGATTATGCTTCTCAAAAGTGACTAAAGAAGGACATAAGAGGGCTGGAGAGATGGGTCAGTGGTTAAGATCACTGTTCTTCCAGAGGTCCTGAGTTCAATTCCTGGCAACCACATGGTGACTCACAACCATCTGTAATGGGATCCTATGCCCTCTACTGGTGTATCTAAAGACAGTGTCAGTGTACTAACACATATATATATTAAATAAATAAATAAATAATGTTTAAAAAAAAGAAAAAAAGAAGGGCATAAGAAAGAATGTTCTAGGGAACAGTGAACTGGGGAAAACTGTACTTTTGGACTAGCTTCAGAGTACAAGCAATAATGAAATACTGGGAAAAACATAAAGGCATTTGACAGCATTGCCTCTAAGGAAGACAAAGGTCAGAGATAGAAATGAAGAATTTTCACTATGTACTTTTTATTTTTAATGTGTATAAGCAACTTCAAAATAAGTCTATTAAGAAATCTATTTAGATTAAAAACAGAAAAAGATCAGGCTAAAGAGATGGCTCAGTGGTTAAGAGCACTTGTTCTTCTTTGCAGATTACCAGTGCTCCATTCCTTGCACCCATGATAGTTTATAACCCTCTATAACTCTAGAGAATCTGACCATCTCTTCTGGCTTCCATAGGTGCCAGGCATGCAGCAGCTATACATGCAGGTAAAACACAATGTAAAATCAATTTGCTCTTACTTTATAATGTAACAGCAACAAGACGGTACAGCTCATGTTGATCATCTGTCATTATGATCTCAGGAGACAAATGTTTATGTGTATATATACACAACTTAAAAGTCTCAAGTTTTCACTGATACCTCAGACATGGCATTTAGCCTAACTACCACATACAAACTCTCATATTTATGAAATATGATTTAACTCTTTCTAGAACCCAGAACCTGACTGAGCGGATGTGGGACATGCCTTTAATTGCAGCTCTTAGGAGGCAGAGGCAGGCAGATTTCTGAGTTGGAGGCCAGCCTGGTCTACAGAGTGAATTCCAGGACAGCCAGGGCTATACAGAGAAACCCTGACTTGACAAAACCAAAATAAATAAATAATAAATCCCAGTACCTAGTGTATAGTAGACAAATGTTCTACCACTGATATAAATAAAACGAACCCAGAACCTAGTGTATAGTAGACAAATGTTCTACCAATGGACTATCCCCAGCATAATCTAACATCAAGACTTTTCATGACTCTGAACTTACCTCACTATTGTATAGCCACAGTCGCATATCTTCCTCTTTAATGCGAAGCCTTTGAGATAGATATTCATGAATTTCCTTGATGGTTTGCATTCTACTAAAACAGCCTGTATAGGCTAACACCCGCTTTAGAGGCGCATTTGGAGAGGGTACATTTCCTATAGTTATAGTAATCATCATAAGAGAAAAGGGAGACATAAAAAATAAATAGACAAACATAAAACATTGGCCTCAGTAATGTTGATTGTAGTAATTTAGAAATAATGATAAAAAATGATAAAAAGTATAGATTTAATAATTTTATAAATGAATAATACTATGAAAAACTTAAACATGGATAGGCGACATGTAATCCCAGCATAAAAAAATCGAGTTCAGAGTCATCCTCAGCTGTGTAAAGGTCAATCTGACCCTGTGTCAAAAAAAAAAAAAAAAAAAAAAAAAAAAAAAAATAGGGGCTGTTTGAGAAAATAGGAGACCCAAGTATCTTAAAGTTTCAATTCTGAAAGAACAAAATAATAGCATAGAGATTTAAATAACTGACATAGTTGGATCCCAAGAATCCAAGCTGATAAAAAAAATGATATCGATATATAGCTGTCTTCAATTTGGTCATACTCAATAGCAAATTAAAATAGAATTCTACTTAAGAATTGGGAGGGGGCTACGGGTTTAGCTCAGGAAGTAAAATGCTTGCTTAGCATGTACAAAAGACCTGAGTTTAATGCCCAGAAGTAGAAAATAAAATAAAACGAAGAGTGAGGGTGCTGAAATAAAATGGAATTTGAACTGCACAGTTAGCTGAGTTCACTTAATCTAGATTTTAAATCCAGAATTACTAATCCCATCACTCTCTGTCATTGAATGGCTCAATTATATGGTAGCAATCATAGATGAAAGAAACTGGAACAGGTTATATATGACCAGATATTATTTTTAAATGAAGCTAAGAAGCTTTTCTGACTAAACAATTATTCTGTTGGAAAATAGGAGGAAATCATCTTTGCCTACCCAACATGGTGGCACCACGATGGCTTTATATTCCTGCAGTGTTCAAGGTAGAAATGAAAAGACTGGCATTATAGTTGTCTCTCAGACATATACACAAATATATTAAGTCTGGGTATGGTTAAAACATAAAGTGGTAGAATGATAAGACACTACGGAAATCAAAGCCAGGTTATGAATGTGCTAAATACTGGTCAACTACTTAGTCAAAGTTTATAATGGCTATCTCTGTTTTTACCCATTCGTTCTTTTTTTTCCCCTCAAGTAATATGTTCTTAGTGAGTCTTTAATTCTTTTTTTTTTTTTTT
>NW_022196911.1:80820834-80824486 GCF_008632895.1 Mastomys coucha
TTGAACTCAGGACCTCTGGAAGAGCAGTCAGTGCTCTTAACCACTGAGCCATCTCTCCAGCCCCCGAGTCTTTAATTCTTAATCGTCATTTTCTTTTTAAGATCTTCCAAGAAGAAGCTACTGAGCTAAGAAGCTGAAAAGCCATCTAAGGAATGACTTAATGACCCTGACTCAGTCATCAAAGCCATGAAAAGGCTTGCATACTTCTTACTATGAAAGGAGTAATTTATAAAAAGCTTAGTGAATACAGGTAATAACTGAGTATTTGACCAAGACGCACATCATGTAAAAACTCAACAATGATTTTTAAACACGTAGCAAAGAAATCTTTGTCCATTAGCAAGCAAAGAAGAATTCTTAAAACAAAAGAACAAATTTCTCCAATTATACATCAGAGGATTAATTTTAAGATTACAGCAAGAAAGTAGTTTTATAAAATTCAAAATGATTGATTGATTGATTTCATAATTAGTCGGGAATAAAATTTCCAATTAAGAAATTTGGAGCATCAGAACTATCCCACTCTAGGATTCAGAAGCACCAGCAAGCATAGTGCCCCAGCCAATCTCCACTGTCCTAGGCCACAAAAAGAAAAACTGAAGTCTAGAGTCTACACAGTTTTTAGCTCATTAAGCAAGGCAGCCACTTATGCATAAATTTTTTCTTTTGAAGAGAACCAGCAAATCAGGAATTTACAGAAGCAGCAAAAATCTAGGATCAGCACAAGAGTTACAAATACTTACTAAAAATGCAACAACGCATCTTGCCTCTCATGTTATCTTTCAAAGAGAATCAAAAAAGACATGCTATGGGTCCCATAGAAGGTATGCTAACATTTCTATTTACCAGAAAGTTAAATTAAGAATGTTTCATAAATTTGATTTCATTTTTCTTGATTTTGACAGTTTCCCCAAAGACAAAGTTTAGATAATGAACACTGTTTTGTCCTGTTACCAAACAATATGTGAAATCTTCTTCATATACTATTTGAATGTAGCCTTTTAAAAAATATATATTTTTAATTTTTATGTATATGAGTGTTTTACCTATATGTATACATGTGTATGTGTGTTTGGTGCTTATAGAGGTTAGAAGAGGTGTCAAATCTGTCAGAACTGGAGTTAAGGATGGTTGGGAGGCACTATGTAGGTGCTGGGAACTGAACCTGGGTCCTCTGCAAATGCTTTTAACCACAAAGCCATCTCTCCAATCCCTTCAGGAAAATAACCTTGTTCAAAATCATAGGAGAGCTAGTACTTATTCTATGTTATACATAGCCTGAGATTCTGTGAATTGATGAATTAATTAAAAATTTTTATCTTACATTTATTTGTTTAGTATGTATCTATGTGTGTTCAAATGCCCCAGGTATGCATGTAAAGGTCAGAGAACAACTTATAGTAGTTAGTTTTTACCTTTCAACATGTGGGGCTGGGGATCAAATGCAGGTTGTCAGACTTGGTGGAAAAAATTTTTACCTATGGATTCATCTAGCCAGCTCAAATTTTTTACTGTTTTGTTACTGAAGAATAATTTCAAGGGAAAAGTACACAAGTATTTTCCATCAATAAAATTTAACTTAAGCTCGAAATCAAAGGAGAACCTAATGCATGGTATATATTAAGGGAAACATTTTATCTGTCTTGCCTGTATATTTTGAGACAAGGTATCACTGTATGGCTTTTAATGGCTTGAACTCACAGACATCCATCTGCCCCTGCCTCTCAATTGCTGGGAGATTCAAGGTGTGTGCCACCAAATCTGGCTGAGTTTGTGTAGGTGTGTGTGTATGTGTGTGTGGGGGGAGATAGATAGATAGATAGATAGATAGATAGACAGACAGACAAGACATACATTTGTGCTCTCCCCTCTTTTGTTGGGGAGAGCTTGGCACTTTCCAAAGCCACAATATTTGGCAGGGGATGTGACTAAGTGATAGACAGATACTTAGCATACATAAGGCCCTGGGTTTAACATTTATCGCTGGTACCAAAAAATAAAATAACAATTAAAAAAACCTAAAATAACAAAAACAAAAACCCAACCAAAACACAACAAAATCTCTCAAAATTAAAAGGAAAAGTACCATTTTTATTTTGAAATATACTTTTCTGATCTGTGATCTCTTACAAAACACTCATAGAACATGAGAAATGTTTCTCATTTTGTCAAAACAAAACTAGCTCAGAAGAGACTACTTTAATAAATTAACAGTAATGCTGAAGCCCAGTCAGTTATCCGTGAACTGCAGCTCAGCTATAATGAAAGTTACAACGGCTTACCTCAAAACAAAACAAAACAAAACAAAGTAAGTAAAATCTATTTTATTTTCAAAAGCTTACAACCTAAAAAGAAAGAGAGAGAGAAAGAAAGAAGGAAGGAAAGAAAGAAGGAATATTATCCATCTTAGTTTGCTCCTAAGAGTTTGCTCTATCCCCATCCAATCTTGTGCGTGACCACAGATCTAAGCTCACAAATGATTTACTGATTCTGTGTGAAAGCAGATGGCATATATTAGCATAGTGGCACCAAACTCTGAGCAATGTGATTTTCAGTTTATTTTTAAGAAAATGCATGGTATTCTTGCTGCATTCTTAAATTACCTCTAGGCACATGCTGAGGAAACATTCTCAGGCTCATCATACCCATATTCACCCAGATGTTAGATTGCTGTGTCCGTGTGGCAGGCTGCTGTCGAAGGAAGAGAAGATAGCGAGGAAATAATTCTAGTTCTGGGATGTCCGTTTTGCTATTCTTGATTACCTATTTTTACAAAAGATAAAAAAGTAGTGATGACTCTAAAAGAAATAAAACCCTCTAATCAAACTTAATCTTCTATTTAAAAGTTTTATGGATATATTTATGTGTATGACTATTTTGCTTGCCTATATGTATGTATACTACATGTGTGCCTGGTGCATGCATAGGCCAAGAGAGGGCATCAGATCCTCTGGAACCAGAAATACAGATGGCTGTTAGCTGCCATGTGGTTAAGGAAACACATCCAATCTTCTGAAAGAACAGTAAGTGCTTTTAAACTTTGAACCATTTCTCTAGGCCCTTTTGGTGTTTTTTTTTTAAACTATTTTTATTTTAAGAGTATTTTTAAAAAAGAAATTAATATATTATATACACTCCTTAAAAAGTTTTCTAAGCTAGGTGTGGTAGCTCATACCTTTAATCCCATTACTCAAGAGGCAGAGGCAGGTGTATCCATGTGACTTAGAGGTCACCTTGGTTTCCTTTAAGAAGGGAATTCCAGTCAAGCCAGGGCTACATAAAAAGACCCTAGCTTACCCCAACCAAAAGACCATTTTAAAATTATTATTCTGTATGTGTGATGATTATCTGTTCACTGCATTAATACAATGCCCGTGAAGGCCCAAAGGAGGGGAATCCCCTGAAGCTGGAGCTATATACTGGTTGAATCATGCGGTTGTTTGGGATCAAACTAGGTCCTCTATAAAAGAAGAAACTGGTGTTTTTTCAGCTGGGCAGTGGTGGCACATGCCTTTAATCCCAGCAATTGGGAGGCAGAGGCTGGTGGATTTCTGCGTTCGAGGCCAGCCTGGTCTACGGAGTGAGTTCCAGGACAGCCAGGCCTACGGAGTGAGTTCCAGGACAGCCAGGCCTATACCAAGAAACCCTGTCT
>NW_022196911.1:80824587-80827951 GCF_008632895.1 Mastomys coucha
AACAAAACCCCCCCAAAAAAACAAAAACAAAACCAAAAAGACCTGACTAAGGACAGCAATGCCAAGACAGGCTAACATGGAAGGGAAAAACTAAAGCAGCCCTACCCCACTCCTAGACAAAAGAACTATAGGCAACAAAATCATGCTAAAAGAGAGAGAGAAAATCCTCCACTATGAAGGAGGTCACTAATTGGTTATTTAATACCAAGTAGTCAGCTTTGAAATCATGCAATGCAACATTAAATGTACTTAGCAGGACACACACACCCCTTTGAGTGTGCATATGCATTAAGATGAACTTGTCTATAAATAACAATTGGAGAGGAAGAGGCCCAGAGTTTGGGATGGAGTAAGTGTTGGTGGGAGGAGTTGGAGGAAGGAAAGGGGGTGGGGAGAAATAATAATTGTATTTTAATACCCTTCCAAAACCCTAAATATCACTTAAATACTAACTGAATAAATAAAATGTAAAGGAACCTACAGGTTTTGTTCAAATAATTTGAAGAGGTTTCAAGTACTCTGCTATCATAAAGAAAGAACTAAATTGTGTCTAGGAAAATTCACGCAGAAAAGAAAATATTAACCTCTGGCCTTCATACAGCACATATATCCACATGCACTCTCCTATGACTACCCCTTATGGAAGGCACTATCAGCTATACTTACTGGTCTAGGGAGGGCCAGGTTTGATCCATACCAATGATAAAGTGCTCTCCACACCGGTTCAGGGACCATTTCATAATCTCTTCCATGGATTAGCTGTGGAGTTCGTTTTAATCGTCCTCCTTCTAGTGTTAATGATGTAGCCTTAGGAAGAATTAAGTACTGAGTTTTAATTTTATAGTCTCTTGTACATCAAAAAAATCTAGGCACAGAACAAATTCATATTACTTCCTAGTTTAATATTGCTGAAAAATACTTTTTTTCTTCAATTTTTGGTGGATCCTCTACTGTAAAAAAGGTAACTGCTGCTGAGCCATATCCCCAGTCCAAACCTGAGAAAATGGTATTTTTCTCAAAGATTTGTAGGTTTTACTTTCCAATGAATTATTTAAGAAAGGGAACTCTGGGCCGGGGATGGTGACACATACATTTAGTGCCAGCACTTAGGAGGCAAAGGCAGGTGGATCTCTCTGAGTTCCAGGTAAGCCGGGTCCACATAGCAAGTTCCAGGACAGCAGGGTTCTATAGCACACTCTCTATCATACAGATGTATTACGAGAAGACATCATACCTACAAGAGGCTAAAGATACACTACAATGCCTTTCTTTGTGCTAAAACTTCTGAAATTTAATGGCTACTTGGAAGAGAACAATAGGGTTTGATATCAAACACCTACCTTTACTGGTTCCTGAGTTACTAGTGGCTGGTTATCAATAGCTCCTGGCTTCTGAGGATTAAGGTGCAAAAGGATATTCCCATTGGCTCCCAGCAAACACTGGTTGTTATTATCAGAAGTGTTATGTTGCCTTGCAAAGCACATATCTGCCCCTGGTGTGGCAGAATACAGAAAGCCTACCAAGAAACAAAATAAAACAACAATGATGAAATTTCTTATTGTTTTGTTTTTATATATACATAAGTTTGAAGATATAAACTCAGATGTCAATGTACTTTGTTAATGCTATTATCCTGGCATGTCACTAAAGTTTTACATTTTGAAAAATATATAGTAGATAGAAAGGACAGATGTATTCTTTACTAGACAAAGACAGTAATAGGATTAGAGTTTCAAAAATGTTACCAAGTGCAAATATTTGCCCACCTTCCTAGAATATGTAATTCATAATGAGAAATACAGATCTCCTCACAGGAAGGAAGGAAGGAAGGAAGGAAGGAAGGAAGGAAGGAAGGAAGGAAGGAAGGAAGGAAGGGAGGGAAAGAAGAAGGGAAGAAGAGAGGGAAGCAGGCAGGGAGGGAGGGAGGCAGGCAGGCCCTAAAATTCTTCTATTGCAAACATTATTCCAAATATTTTTGGCAGAAAACAGCATTAGGAAACCTCTAATCCTCTCTTCCTCTATTCCCTTTTTCTGAGACAAGGTTTCATTGTGTATCTCTAGCTAGCCTGGTACTCACATTATGTAGACCAGGCTGGCCTTGAACTCAGAGATCTACTTGCCTACTATACCTGTTCATGTGCCACCATATCCAGTGTCTTTTTTTTTTTTGTTTTGTTTTTGTTTTTTGTTTTTTGTTTTTTGAGACAGGGTTTCTCTGTGTAGCCCTGGCTGTCCTGGAAATCACTCTGTAGACTAGACTGGCCTTGAACTCATAGAAACTTGAGTGCCTCTGCATCTCAAGTGCTAGGGTTATAGGTGTATGCCACTACCACCTGGCTGGTGCCTATTTTCTTAAAGTATCTATTTAAAAGAAAGCAATGATTGTTATAATAGAAAAGCACACAGAGAAAAATGACTAATAATGGCAGAGTTTGAACCTGATATTTTAAAATATTTCAATTCTAGTTACCAATTGCTTTGTAAACTTCTATTTCTGGGTAGCAATACTATATAATAAAATACTCATCAGATAGAAACTTAGACAGGGTTAAGAAATAATCTTGTTTCTTTTAGATGAAGGGCTAAGGCTTCTAGTAAAATTCATAGTACAGCATGAAGTTATTAGGACATCTGATACCCCAGACTCAACTCTTAGCATCAAAAGGAAAAGGAAAAGGAAAGGAAAATGGAGAGAAAATATGAGAATGAAATGTGGTGATAAAGCAGAGCATAATATTTCTAGAAGTGCTAAATGATTTCTGTAGTGTCAAACAGGGAAGAGAAACAGTAGACTCTAAACAGAATGAAGGAGAATGCTAGCTCTGCCAGTTTGCTTACTACTCCCACAGACAATGGGAGAAAATGTCAGAAGACAAAATAAAGACAGGATAATGTTTGAGAGTTTTGTTAATTTATAGGCAATTAAGAGGGATCATTCTCAAATGGATATATTAGGGAATCATTCTCAATTGGATGTATTTCAGCAGTACCAAATTATCTTCCTCGTAAGTACAGAACCACTAAGTTTCAGATAAGTATAAACTACAGAAGTGAATTATGGAAAGTATTAACATGTGGTATTTTAACAAAATAACCTCTAAAATTCTGTACTGAGGTGTTGAGCTAGTCTGATGTGCCTCTGCCTCCCAAGTGCCAGGATTAAAGGTGTATGCTGCCACTGCCCAAATTTTGTTTTCTTAAGAGTCTGTTTTCACTATACTGAATTTATTGGCAAAGTAGATTAAATAGCAATATGCCTTGGCTAATGAAAGGTGAAGACTTTCATATTGAGCAATTATGAGTTTACTTTAAAAGCTGTAATACTTGCAAGAATTTTTTTTTTTTTTTTAAGATTTAAGCCGGG
>NW_022196911.1:80828184-80860926 GCF_008632895.1 Mastomys coucha
AAAGATTTATTTACTATTACATGTAAGTACACTGTAGCTGTCTTCAGACACTTCAGAAGAGGGTGTCAGATCTCATTACGGGTGGTTGTGAGCTACTATGTGGTTGCTGGGATCCGAACTCAGGACCTTCAGAAGGTCAGTGCTCTTATCCACTGAACCATCTCGCCAGCCCCTCAAGAATTTTATAATTAACCATTTCATTCAAAACATATTTCTTTGAATTGAAATGTGATCTCAATACCCTAACCACAAAAATAGATCAGCTGAGAATAATCATGAGTATTGTGTAGTACATGACTGTAATACCAGTACTTAGGAAGTAAAGGCAGGAGTTTTAGAAGTTCAAGATCTTCCTCAGGATCTCAGGACTTCCCACATTACTGAGCCCATGGGAGTCAAGCTATCCTTACCACTGCCAGTCGACTCTGAGGCTTCAGATGCAGAAGAAATGTTGTCTGAGTATTTCTCCTCTGTGGTATTCATATAACCAAGGTTGTTACTGATTCTATCTTCTCCATGCTCTACAGGATGTGCTGCTGGTCCAAATGAAAATTTTCCTCCATTTAGAACAGACGATGGCTCAATTACAACAGGGTTGGCATCCTAAAACCACAGAGAAACCAGATTTAACAATCTAACAAGTACAGAGCTATTAAAGGATTAATGTTTAAAGACGTATTCTATTGTATTTTATGTGTATGGGTGTTTTGCTTCCATGTGTCTGTGTAACATTTGTGCCCCTGTAGGTTAGAGAAGGGTGTTGAATCCTTTAGAACTGGAGTTACAGATAGTTGTAAATAGCCATGTGGGTCATGGGAATTGAACCTAGGCCCTATGGTAGAGAAGTTAAGAGTGTTCTTAACCACCAACCATCTTTCGAGTCCCTCAAAGAATTAATCTTAATACAACAAATGTCATAAGTATCTAATATTTTTTATCACTGTGAGTTTCAAAGCCATTTGCTAAATAATTAAATTTTCCTTCCTTAAGGGAGGAATAAGTATGTGTAAATACAATGCCCCCAATATACTCATATAATATAGTCACATATACTCATCGGTACACCGAGAAAAGACTGTACCACATAAATAAGCTCTGAAAGGCCAGAGTTGCCAGCCCTGATTGTTACATACAGCAAAACTGTCACAATCGAAGGAGAAGAAAAACAGTTCATGATAAAAACAAATTTAATACATTTATGTTCACAAGGTTAGCTCTACATAGTATACCAGAAAAAATATTTCAGTCTGAAGAGGTTAGCCATACTAAGAGGGCAAAAGGAATAATCTCAGAACATTTAACAACAACAAAAAGACCACTCCCGCCACTGCCATGGCTGCTGCCGCAGCTGCCACCACCACCACCACCACCACCACCACCACCGCTGCCGCCGCCGCTGCCAAACAGCAGGAATTAACAAATATTATTCAATAAAATCTCAGTATTAATAGTCTCAACTCCCTAACAAAAAGACAGACTGGCTTAGAAAACAGGACACGTCTTTCTCATGCCTCCAAGAAACACACTTTATCAAAAGGACAGATACTACCTTAGGAGAAAGGATGGAAAGGGATTACAAGTAAACCAAACTAAGAAACAAGGAGGCACAGCTAATTTTAAGATCTGATAAAACAGACAGAGAGACAGGTTAGAAAGATGGCTCAGTGATTAAAAGCATTTGTTCTAGAGGATCCAGGTTCAGTTCTAAGCACCCACATGGCAGCTCACAACCATTCGTAACTGTTCAGTTCCAGGGGATTGGATGCCTGTTCTGACCTCCCTGGGAACAGGTATGCACACAATCCTTAGAAATATATGCAGGCACATATATACAAAGTGCTTTGTGTGTGCAGAAAGTAAATGCTCTCTGTATTTAGGATCCATCATTTAGCAATAAGTTTCACTATGTACCCCAACCTGAGATTCCATATATCATTTTATTTGGTCTTGGGGTCTGTCTGTCTGTGTGTCTCTCAAACTTATTTATTTTCACTTCATGTGCATTGGTATTTTGCCTACATGTATGTCTATGAGGGTGTCTTTAAAACTAGTATTAAGAGACAGCTCTGATAAACCTGGGAATTGAACCTGGATCCTCTGGAAAAGTAGCCAGCACTCTTAACTGATAAGCCACCTCTCCTTTCCCTGGTCTCTAATTTTTTATTTTTCTTTTCTCAAGACAAGGTTTCTCTGTATACCCCTGGCTGTCCTGGAACTCACTCTGTAGACCAGGCTGGCCTTGAACTCAGAAATCCGCCTGTTTATGCCTCCCAAGCATTAGGATTAAACTTTGTTTCCTTGAGACAGGGTTTCTCTGTGTGGCCCTGGCTATCCTGGAACTTGCTCTGTAGTCCAGGCTGGCCTTGAACTCACAGAA
The DNA here is from genome assembly GCF_008632895.1 of Mastomys coucha. Taxonomy (NCBI): domain Eukaryota; kingdom Metazoa; phylum Chordata; class Mammalia; order Rodentia; family Muridae; genus Mastomys; species Mastomys coucha. Next base: position 80,830,562 of record NW_022196911.1, read on the forward strand.
ATCCATCTGCCTCTGCCTCCCAAGTGCTGGGATTAAAGGTGTGGGACACTACTACCCTTTATTTTGTTTTGTTTTGAGTCAAGTTCTGATTGTCTAAAAACTTCCTATGGAGACTAGGCTGGCCTGAAACTCACAGAAATTCACCTGACTCTGTCTTTCAAATGCTAGGATTAAAGGTGTGGGGCACCATGACTCAACCTCTACCTCAATCTTTTTTAATGGAAAAGGTGAAGAACAATATAAATGATGTGTTGACAATACACACGTTAAACCCAGTTCCTATACTGGATCCCAAGTCTACACTGAGGAAGATATCCAGGTTTCTTTTCTCTCAGTACCAGATTCCTCACAGGTAAAATGAATAGAACATTATCTTCTTCACAGAGATGTGAGAACTAAATGACACAAACAACATGTAACATAAGTAGGCACTATCGGGCTGGAGAGATGGCTCAGTGGGTAAGAGCACTGACTGCTCTTCCGAAGGTCCTGAGTTCAAATCCCAGCAACCACATGGTGGCTTACAACCACCCGTAATGAGATCGGATGCCCTCTTCTGGTGCGTCTGAAGACAGCTGCAGTAAACTACAACTGAGCGAGCGGGGCAGAGTGAGAGCGGGGTAGAGCGAGAGGGGCCGGCAGAGATCCTGAGTTCAACAGCAGCCACACACATGATGGCTCACAGTCATCTGTACAGCTACAGTGTACTCATACACATAAAATAAACAAACTAAATCTTTAAAAAAAAAAAAGTAGGCACTATCTTTTTCATAGGGTTGGTGACAAGTGAAAAATCTGTGTAGAAATGCATATATTGAGCATGTTCTATATCAATTTTTATAAATATTCATTTCCTTGTCCTTGAAATCTTGGTCTAAGTTGGCACATTTTATTACTGGATAGAAGTTCTACAGTCTGATAGTTCAAAATATTACTAAAAAGTGTATATACACAGGAATTTAACTCACGTATTTGACATATTCTTTCCACTGTTGCCACCACTGCATGGAGATGATAAACCAATTGTGTCCTGGCTGCAGACCATACCTGCTCTCTCGTTCCAACCATCCTCTGCACATACAAAAGAAATCCAATACACAAGAAGAAAATTTTCAAACTGAATGCAAGACTGCAATTTATCACTAGAAACATTTTCTCTTTCCTTAGAAATTTCAAAATAGAAAAACAATACAAGGAAATGTACTCAGTAGAGATTGCCAACACTCCAATTAGTACAATGGAACACTATTCCACCAGTTAGTCAATCTAACTAGTTACAGGCTGCTATGAAATACCATTCACACACAGTTCGGGGCTGGAAGATAGCTCAGTGGATAAAGTACTTAACAAGTCCAAGGACCTGACTTTGGATCTCCAGCACTATAGAAAAGTCAGGTGGAGTAGTGCATGCCTAAAATCCAAGCACAAAGGTTGTAACAGGTAGATTCCTGGAGCTTGCAGGCCAATGGTCTAGACAACAGGTGACTGATGGTTTGAATGAGAATTGCTCCCATAGGCTCATATGCTTGAATGCTTGGTCGCTGGTTAGTGGAATTGTTTGGAAAGGATTAGGAGGTATGGGCTTGTTGGAGGTATGTCACTGGGGGTGGGCTTTGAGATTTGGAAAGCCTGTACCAGGATCAGCCTTTCTTCCCTTCTACTTGCTGCCTATAGAACTGGATGTAAGCTCTTAGCTACTGCTCAAGCACCATGCTTGCCATGAAGCTCCTCGACAATGGTCATGGACCAATCCTCTGAAAAGGTAAGCAAGCACCAAGCCAAAGCTTCCATAAGTTGCTTTGGCCATGGTATTTTGTCACAGCAAAAGAACAGTAACTAAAACAGTGACCTGCATGATGGGAGGGGGAAAAAAGACTCCTATAAACTATTCTCTGACTGTCACAGATATCCCATCACATTCACTTCCTCATAAAAATAAGATGAAGTGCAAATGTAGTTTGAAAAATTCCGTAATAACCCCCATTGGCTGGCTGCAGTGCTTGGGAGAGTGGGTTTCGTGGCTTGACTGGGTAGCACAGTGGAGCTGGCTCTGGAAGCAAGGGTTCTGATGAGCTGGCCCTGAAGGCATGAGAACTGAAGAGCTGCCCCTGCCTCCTGTTGATGGCAGCATTGGTTGGCCTAGCCAGAGCAGTGTCAGAGAGCTCACCCTGGTAGTGTGGATAAGGGAGAGGCAGCTCAGCTGTCACTCAGGCTCAGATCCAGGGCTGTTGAGTTGGCCCATCCCAAAATCTACATTATCTGTGAACTGTTGGGGTGCATGAGAAGGCAGGTCCTGTTGATCCAAAGTTGCAGGATCTCCATGACAGAGGGCAATAATAGGACAACCAAGAGGTGTCCCAGTGAGGATCCCGTGAGGATATTGATGGGTGTCACATAAGCCAGAATCTTGAACCAGACCAGTGGCTCATTGCAATTAACATTTCCAAGTGAAGATGTGCGGACAGAGGGGTGTACCGTGGGATACATGGACACACTACAGCTTCCATGATGAAATGATTTCTATATTTTGTTTTAATTTTTGTTTGTTCATTTGTGTGTTTATTATTTTTAGGGAGAGGTTGCAAGTGTGGAAGGTAGACATGAGGGGACAGGGAGATGAATGGGACTGGAGTGCGTGATGTGAAACAATCAAAAGTTTTTTTTTTAAAAAGGAAAAACACTGTAATAATGAAACCTAACTCTTTATATGCTAGCAAAAATAAATTAAAAAATAACAAAAAATTAAAACCATCCTAGTGGGTAAGAACCAGAATTTCACTGTGGTTTTGATTTTAGTCCCTTAACAGCCAATTATATTGTTTATCTTTCTATGTGCCTGAACAGCATTTGAGTATTTCTGATGGAAAAAATATATACTGATGCAATGAAAACATTATATAACCATTTGTAGTTCTCTATTTTGTTAATTATATCTCACACAAACATGTATTATATGAATAACATTCAAAACAAAAATAAGTATCAAGTTCAATAACTGAAGACACATCAACAAGTTTTAATATGACCCATTAGATGATTTGGAAAATAAAAATTATATTAATTAAAGTCATAAAAAATCCATCTGTTACATACTGTTCTTTAAATAAAACTCTTAAATTATTATCAGATATAAAATCCGGACACAAAGATTCTTCTTATAATTGGTTATATTTTTATATTTTATACTGTTATATTTTTAAAAATATATTGAGGACTTTAAACTACTCTAAGACATTTGAGACAAGTTACTACTATCATCCCCCCACCCTGATGGAATATTAAAGCTTTTATTATCATTTTGTGTGTGTGTGTGTGTGTGTGTGTGTGTGCGTGTGTGTGTGTATACCACTGCATATGTGTAGAAACCAGAGAGCAACTTAAAATTCTCATTTTTCTCCTTTACACTTCATGTGAGTTTCAGATATAGAACCCAGGGCTTCAGATACCCAGGCAGGTGACAGTGAACAAGTGGTATGGTAGTTAAACAGAGAAGTCATTGCCTCATACAGTATTCCCCTAGATATTTTTTGGTTGTCTCCTTTGGTGGCAACTGCTAAGAGTGCTGCCTGTTGTCTATATTTTAACCAGTTATCTTTTGGTTGTTGAGTTGTAGTAGTTCTTTATATACTCTGGTTATTAAAGAATTATGGACGACACAGTTTGTTAATAGTGACTTTCATTTTTTAGGTTGTCTTTTAGATACAGATGTTTTAGATTGTGAGGAAGTCTGAGTTACTTTGTAAGTGAATGCTTTTGGAGCCATAGCTGAAAGTCAACTGGAAACCTAAATCATTTCTTTTTCCTTCCTACCTTCCGTTATCTCCTCCCCTATCCTTGTCCAAGTCATTTAAAGAGAGTTTTGCTAGATAAAATTCTTAGTTGTTTTTTTCCTTCCCTTCTTAGTTCTATGCTTTTTGATGACAAAGTTGGCTACCCTTACTGAGGCTCTTCCATTAGGACACCTGCTTTTTTCTTGCTGCTCTGAAAATTCTTTTGATAGAATTTATGAGATTCCAAGTTTTCTACCTCTGACAGACATCCCCAGTATAATCTTAATGCTAAACATAATTTAACTTTTATCTTATTCTAGTTTCTTAGCTAGGGAGTTTGTTTGTTTTTCCAGACAGGATTTCTCTCTGTGGCCCTGGCTGTCCTGGAACTTGCTCTATAGACCTACTCGCTGGCCTCAAACTCACAGACATCTGTCTGCTTTTGTCTGTCTTCCCAGTGTGCAGCATACTGTCCACCTGCTAGGAATATAATTATAAAAATATTTTCTACTTCTAATTGTCATTTTTCATACAGGGTTTCTCTGTGTAGCCCTGGCTATCTTGGAACTCACTAGGGTAGACTAGGCTGGCTTCCAATTCAGAAATTTACTTGTCTCTGCTTTATCAGTGCTGGGATTTAAGATTTAAAGTGCCTATCACCACAACCAGCTTCTTTTTTATTTTTTGAAGTAAGAGTCTCTTTACACAGCCATAAGTGTCTTGGAACTCATTATATAGACAGATTGGCCTTGAATTCACAGAGATCCATTTGTCTCAGCCTCCTAAGTACTAAGAATAAAGAAGGCATGGGCCACCATACTGATCTCTACATGTAATTTTTTTAAAAAAAGATTTATTTATTTATTATATGTAAGTACATTGTAGCTGTCTTCAGACACACCAGAAGAGGGTGTGAGATCTCATTATGGATGGTTGTGAGACACCATGTGGTTGCTGGAATTTGAACTCAGGACCTTTGGAAGAGCAGTCAGTGCTCTTACCCGCCAAGCCATCTCACCAGCCCTTCAACATTTAATTTTTGAAAACAGCTTTACTGTTATAATTAAAACAAGATAAACTGTTCCTTAGGGTTTTTTTTTAATTAGATATTTTCTTTATTTACATATCAAATGATATCTCCTTTCCTGGTTTCCCCTCCGAAAAAAATAAAAAAATAAAAACCTTATTCCCCTCCCAAAATTGTTCTTTAGTAACTAATGTGTTCAAGTATTAGAAATTTTAGCTATGTAGTTAAAAACCTAAAAACTATAAACTTACCTAATAATTTGTCCTTCTTCTTCTGGAGTAGCTGGTCTTAACCCCAGAACTATGTGGCATACCTAGGGAAAGACAAAACGATAATCACACTTTACTAGGGTTGCTAATAATTAAACTGTATAATATTTGATGTTATTTACCTGAAATCTACTTTTTAGATGGGAATCCAATAACTGGTGAATTATTATTACCTGAAGAAAATTTAACTTTCTTAAAAATGGAAGCTAACTTCTAAATCTCCAACAGCCAAGTAGTGTATGTTTTAGATCTATATCAATTAGATATTAGCTGTCAAGAAGAGACTGATTTCTATTTATTTATTTATTTATTTATTTAATGTGTATGAGTACACTGTAGCTGTCTTCAGACACACCAGAAGATGGCATCCGATTCCATTACAGATGGCTGTGAGCCACCATGTGGTTGCTGGGAATTAACTCAGGTGCCTCTGGAAGAGCAGTCAGTGCTCTTAACCGCTGAGCCATCTCGCCAGCCCCGATTTCCATCTATTCACACAACTGTTTTACATGGAAGTTATACCTCATTAAAAATGGAAAATCATAAGGAATACAAATATACCAAACCATTATGACCTATAACATTTTAACAAAAAAGACAAAGTTTAAAAAATTAAAATAATCATTATTAAATTCAAGATAACGTAGCTATATGTTTTTATAAGACATGGTCTGTAGTCTGGATGTGCTAACAGAGACACACAATGAAAGACACAGAATTACGAGTATACCATTATCCTTCCCAAATCTTTCATTTGCCTTAAACATACCTGGAAGAGGAGATTCAAAAATTCATTGGCAAGAACATTTTTCACACTCCATATCTGATAGTCTTCGAGAGTAAGATGGCCCATCTAAAAAAGGGACATTCAAAATCATCTCCTGCCAATAATGTCAGTTATTACAGCACAAGAATAAAATATCTTTAAAAGCAAGCCAGTAATATACAGAAGATACTATAGGCTCACATAAGAAGTATCACAATTAGTATGAGTTTACAAGGGATAAAATATTAAAAAAAAAAAACAACCTTGTAATTTTGTTAAAGCAGCCAGTGAAAATGAAGCATTTATTAACAATTTCCTTTCTTCAATAAGATTTTGTAAATAACCTGGGCACATTGGCACAAATCTGCAATTTCCATACTTGGAGATCAGAAGGAGGATCAGAAGTTCAAGGTCAGTTCTGGCTACCCAGATCTGAGACCAGCCTGAGCTACATATAGTGAGATTCTGTTTCAAAAAAACAATGATAACAAAAAACAAAATTAACAATAGATACTTTAGATAAATTGTGAGATATCATTGGTACTGTGTACAGTATAGCACCAGTTGAGTCAGTAAAATATCCAAGTCCTATTCTAAACTGTCACTATTTTATTATCATGGTTACATGGCAATCTGAGCCCCTAAACAATCTGCTCAATGGTCACTGGAGCCAGCAATAGAAACTCCATTTAACGTAAAAATATAATACTAGAGCCAGGTGATTGTGGTTTATGCTTTTTAATCCTAGCGCTCAGGAGACAGAGGCAGGGAGATCTTGGAGGTCAAGGCCAGTTTGGTCATCCAGTGATACAGAAAGAAACCTGTCTCAAAATACAAATGCAAAGCAGACAAAAAATTTACTTTTTTCTAAACCTCAATTATATAACACCATTATGGCCTATTCGTTACTAGTCTGCTAATAAGTACATGTCAGTATTTGAATTCAAATTATTTCAAATGTACTTCACGTATTTTTTCACATAAATTATTTTCAATTTCACAGAGACCAGTAAAACTTTCAAGCTACAGAAGTAAATCTGTTATGATACTGCTACCAATAAGTCATACAAAACTAAGTAATTCAAAGAATTTATTATTTGTAAAATAAATTTCCATGGCCTCATGGTCTCATGGCGTCATCTAAAAGGTCTTTTATCCCCAAAATCACAACCTCAAATTCTACCACTATTAGCTTTTCTTCTGTTTTTAAATCTAATATAATAGAGCCAAGCTATATATACTCTTTGGTTTTCTTTATTCAGTATAAAACTAGCCTTAGAATAATTTATTAAATGGAAGAAATAAAGACTATAAACTGTATAGGTATAACTGTATAGGTATAACTGTATATGTATAAGCTGTAAAGGGAGGGGTCTACTTAATTCATACATTAGACTTCACTGAGTTGCTGTTGAAGATGGATAGATCTATTTTTAGAGACAATGTGAAGGTATTTTACCACCAGACCAAATAAGTGGTGATAATACAGAAGAGTCATTTGATTATACATATAATATACATTATACATCTTGATTTAGCACACATAGTATTTTTAGAAAAAGAAATTACTTATAGCCAGTCTCACCTTTGTGGTATCATGTGCATTCAATATCCTTTCTACAATGTCTGACAGATCCATATGTAATTCCTTTAAAAAGAAATCCAAAAGAGTAATGCATATAATTTTTAGCTCCCCCACATGTAAAAAACATTTCATTTTTCTTTTTTTTTTCAAACATTCATTCCATCTACCTAGTGAAAAATCAGAACTTAGTAGAACATGGGGCATATCACATGTCAGTTTTAGCAGCATTAAAACCCTGCCTTAAAAACCAACCAAAACAAAAAGAGTCAGAACTTACAGGAATATCATCAGTACGGTTATCTTTCCAGACCTCCAAAAGTGCAACCACCATGTCTTTCAGTTCAACCCTGGAGAGAACTCCATCACGGTCAACATCAAACACCTTGAAGCAAACTAGTGACAAGAAACTCTTATGAAGGGAAATCACTTTTAGATTCTGAAATATGATTCATTTCATTAGAAGCTATCCTGTATAAATTCTTAGTTTTCTAAGTATGCGCTGTAGCAATTCCCATTAGGAGTAGACCATACTATTTATAGCATTATATTATTACCATTATTGTAACAAGTAGAATTGTGAAGAGACCTCATGATTATCTCTAGGTCACTACCCAGGTAAAGAGACTTATCCATCAGCCAAATCCAGAGCTGCCTTTCTTATACACTAGAAAGAAAGGGCTAAGTCATTCTATAAGAAACATTACCTTACAGCTTTTCAAGAGGCAACACATACATCTGGATGTCTCTCTTCTCCCTGGTGCTGCTGAATCAAACCTGAGCCTTGGACACGCTGTGCACACGCTTTTCTCTGCTCTCAACTACATCCCCCTTCCTTAAGTTAGTTAAGTTAAGTATCCCCCTTAAATTAGTTTCTCACTCAAGACTGATCACTGAAGACCTTTTTCTTCTATGCTTAAAATTCCCATCTTCATTGAGAATTAGACTCCCAACTCCTACTTTATCTGTCTAAGGAATCTAATTTACATATAATATTTTATGAAGTGTAATCTCAATTCCTTAGTAAAATTTATGTAAAACTTTATATGGAAGAGACAATCACCATGTAATTAACTAACTCTAAAGAAACCACTCTGGTTTGTTCATTTCTAGGTGACCAGCAACAACAAAACAAAACACCAAAAAAGATTTAAAATTAAAAAACTATTTTAAATTACATGTATTTATTGTGTATATTTGAGTGTACAGAGAAGTCTGAGGACACCTTCTGTGAGTTAGTCCTCTCTTTCTACCATGTGGGGGGTTTCCTCTGATCCAATGCAAGTTGTCTGACTTGGTGGCAAGCTCTCTTACCCATTGATCCAAAGCTTTAAATTTTGAAAGGCAATAATTAACATCAAGTGAGCAACAGAAGTTTTAATTTCCTTAAAGACATTAAATTTCAATGGAAAAAATTTTGCTGGGTGTGTTGATACATGCCTTTAATCCCCGTACTTGGGAAGCAGTTGGATTTTTGAGTTCAAGGTCAGTCTGAGCTACATAGTTAAGAACCCATTTCAACAAAGCAAACAAATAAACAAACAAATAAATACAGATATTTTAATAAGAAAATATCTTTCAAAAAATAGTTTAGAATAATGAATAAAAAGAAACCTAGGTGTGTACACCTTTAATTGCAGCATTTGGGTTGCAGAGGGTGACAGATCTCTCTGGTCTATAGAGAAATTCCAGGTCAGCCAGTACTGTTACTCAGATCAACCCTGACTCAAACCAAACCAAATAAAACAATGAAAACAAACAAACAAAAATCTCTTCATAAACTGGGTTTAGTGGTACCTTAATCTCAGAATTTGGGAAGCAGAGACAGGCAGATCTTAGGACTAGTCTGTTCTCAGAAATGAATTCCAAAACCCTAACCCTAACCCACCCCAAAAGCCTTTTAAATCCCTTCTGTTAATTATGGTAGTAAATCAATTCAGTGTACATTACTAAAATAGATTTAAAAAATCAAACATAATACCAAAACAGACATTTGTGAAGATCCATTTAAGAAATCAAAAAAAAAAAAAAATATATATATATATATATATAGGCGCTAAACCCAAGTAAACTCACAATTCTTCAAAATGGTTAATGTTTATTAATATAATATATTTATGCTTATAAATTATGCTTTCAGACTGTTAGATAAAAATGCCATTTCAGAGTTTGACAAAATTATGTCCAATTACAAATTTGTTTGTTTGTTTTTGGGTTTTTTTTTGGTTTTATTTATTTTTATGCACATTGGTATGTTTTTGCCTGCATGTATATCTGTGTGAGTTTGTCAGATCTTGGAGTTACAGACAGTTGTGGGCTGCCATGTGGGTGCTGGGGATTGAACCTGTGTCCTCCCGAAAAGCAGTCAGTTCTCTTAACCACTGAGCCATCTCACCAGCCCCCTTTTTTGGTTTTTCAGACAGGGTTTCTCTGTATAGCCCTGGCTGTCTGCGAACTCAGAAATCCTCCTGCCTCTGCCTCTGAGCACTGAGATTAAAGGTGTGCGATACCACTGCCCAGTTGTCCAATTACAAATTTATCTTGTGAATACAATATTAATGTATATAAATGAAAGATGATAAGCTATGTTTGAAATTATGTAAGACACAAAATACTCTATAGACTAACAAAATATTTCCTGATACTTAAAATTTTCAGTTACGCATGGTGGCTCACACCTGCAAATTTAGTATTCTAGCTGAAAGAGAAGAAGGTCAAAAGTGGCAGGTCAGACCAAGATAAGACCCTGTCTCAAAAAAATTGTTTCCCCGTTTATCATAATTTATTATGAATTACAGATTTTCTAGAAAAAACAATTTTATTAGTAACCTACAAGAATCCAAACTAGGTTGATGCTTCCTTAGATTTACCTCACAAACCACCAATTATGAGATCACTATTTGCCAACCTGAGAGTTAAGAAACTCAATCCTTAATCCACAAATGATGTTAAATGGATGAAAGCCAGTTCTGTCTTTACATAATATCACAAAGTGACACTTTACAGACACCGCTTATCACACTTACATTTTTGTCTTTCAGCCAGGGGGCCCCTGCAGCAGGCTGATAACCCACAGGATATCTCCTTGAAGTCTATGTGATTGTCACGATTTTCATCAAAAGCATTAAATAAACCTATAATAATAATAAAAAAATAGTATGAATCACAGTCAGTAAACTTTCTAATGTTATGCTGACATGTTTATGAAGTTAAGAATGTCTCTTATAAAAAGTGGTGTAATGTTTTGAATAGGAATAGTCCTCAGACTTATGTGTTTGAATGCTTGGTTCATAGGGAATGACACTATTAGGAGGTATGGCCTTGTCACTATGTCACTGTGTCAGTATGGGGTGGCGCCTTTGAGGTCTCTGGTGTCCAAGCTATACCCAATGTGTCACACAGTCTCCTTCTGCTTCCAGCGGATCAAGACATAGAACTCTCAGCTCCAGCACCATGTTTGCCACGCTTCCTCCCATGATGACTGATATTTGCTTCTGTCTGTTTTTACCTACTCTAGTAAAAATTATCCAATAGCTTAAAGACACCACATTTTTCAAATGTGACAAATGAAAATTAGGAATCCAGAAAGGTAAAAAATTGTAACAATTATCCATATAAAGACAGAAGAAATGGCAAAAGAGAAAATTGAGTTTATTATGTGACTATTCAAATATATATTACTGCATCAATAAACTTTCATAAGCTCTTCCTGGAAAAGGAAATATATTACTATAAGAATCTCTACTACACCTGGGCAGTGGTGGCGCATGCCTTTAATCCCAGCACTTGGGAGGCAGAGGCAGGCAGATTTCTGAGTTTGAGGGCAGCCTGGTCTATAGAGTGAGTTCCAGGACTGCCAAGGCTACACAGAGAAACCCTGTCTCAAAAAAAAAAAAAAGAGTCTTTACTATGGTACCTTTTTTGTAAAACTTAGTCTTTCACATCTAACTGAGTATTTTAAATTTCAGAAGAAGACAGGGACTTAAAATTTCATCTTGTGATTTTTCATTTTTTTAAATAAACTACTGTTTCAAATAAAATTATGTATAAACATCTCAATTCTTTTTTCTATTAGAATTTTATTTTTTGACAATTTCATACATGTAAACAATGTATATTAATCATATCCACTTGTAATCTTTCTCCATTTCCACTCTCTCCAATCCACACCAATCGCCTAATTCCCAAAAGATAAAAATAAAACTACATTGTTGAACAGGTAGAAGCCCCGGGTACTTGCCAGAGAGATGTCTGAGCAGGTTAATGCTGCCAGTTGACTGTGTTAGATTCTTGAAATCCACATGGTGGAAGAAGAGAACCTGCTCTCAAGCTGTCCTCTAAGCTCTGTATGTGCCATAGCATATGTGTGTATATCCTCACGTGAAGATGCAAAGATATTCTCTCTCTCTCTGTCTCTCCTCTCTCTCTCTCTTTCTCTCTCTCCTCCCTCCTTCCTTCACTCTGTGTGTGTGTGTGTGTGTGTGTGTGTGTGTGTGTGTGTGTGTGTGTAAGTGAGAGAGAGAGAGCGAGAGAACTCCAGAGTGCTGTGTTCTAGTTCCACTAAGGAATACTATTGAAATATCCTGGGTTTTTTTTTTTTTGAAAAGTAGATTCTATGTGTAGTGGCTATTCCTGGTTGTCAACTTGACTATATCTGGAATGAACTACAATGCAGAATTGGAAGGCTCACCTGTGATCGTAATCTGGAGCCTGATATACTAGTTTCTGACCTGGATCTTGGCATAGAGATCTTAAGGCATAGTGGCTATGAATCCCAGAAGACAGGAAGATCTCTGAGTTCAAGATCATCTAGGATTAAAGATGTGGTGGCACACACCTTTAATATGGGCCACACCTTTTGCTGGAGACCTATATAAGGACATTGGAAGGAGGAAGGCTCTCTCTCTTTTTAGCCTGCTTGCCTTGTGGGACTGAGTAGCTGCTAGATCCTTGGACTTCCATTCACAGCTGCTGCTGACCATTGTTGGGAGTTGGACTACAGACTAAGTCATCAACATTACTTTACTATATAGAGACTACCATAAATTCTGTGACTCTAGAGAACCCTGACTAATACACTATGTTTCAAAAATCTATTTAACTTACTGTTTCAGTTTCAATATTAGAGAACTAAGCCAGGCACATGCCTATAATCCTAGCACTTGGGGAGACAAACTTAAAGATCATCCTTAGCTAGATACTGAGTTTGAGTTTGAAGTGAGTTTATGCCACATGAGACCCTGTCTCAAAACCAAAAATGGGCTGGGGAGGTGGCTCAGCAGTTAAAAGCACTTAATGTACTTCTGAAAGACTTGGGCTTGTGTCCCAGCACTCACATAACTACCATGGTAGTTCATAACTACCATGTTAAGGCCAGTCCTAGGGGACCCAATGCTCTCCTCTGCCCTTTGTGAAAGCACCAGGCACATTCACAGCACAGAGATATACATGTAGACAAAACACCTATACACAGAAAATAAAAACAAAAACAAAATAATAAAATTAGAAAGATAAATTTCCCAAGGAAAGTCCAAAAACTTAGGTAAAAAAAAATAGGCTGGAGAGATGGCTCAGCTGGTTACAGCACTGTGTTCTTACAGAGGACGCAGACTTCTCAGCACCTACATGGTGGCTACAACCATCTGTAACTCCAGTTTCAAGGGATCTTGTCTGAGAGACCCACGCACGCATGCACATGGAGCACATACATATATATTCAGACAAAACTTATATAACATAATATAGTAAGTCTAAAGAAAAAAAGAAGTCAGAAAACTAAATGTAATAATCAAAAGCAAAACCCAAGCATTCAGATTTCAAATATGATGTTTACAGTGTCACCCACAATGCTTCTTTATGTTCTTTTATTTTATTATTTTATTTTATTTTATTTTTTTTGGTTTTTCAAAACAGGATTTCTCAAACTCAGAGATCCACTTGCAGTGCTGGGATTAAATGCGTGTGCCACGACACCCCAAGATTCTTTATTTTATTTATTTATTTTTTCAAAAAAAGATTTATTTATTTATTTTTATTTATGCAGCTGTACAGATGGCCTTGAGCTCTGGCCCCCCACTCGCTCTGCCCCATTTACTGCAGCTGTCTTCAGACTCACCAGAAGAGGGCGTCAGATCTCATTATGGATGGTTGTGAGACACCATGTGGTTGCTGGGATCCAAACTCAGGACCTTTGGAAGAGCAATCAGTGCCCTTACCCACTGAGCCATCTCGCCAGCCCTCTTTATTTTATTTTTAAAAGGAAAAAATAAACATACTGGAGCTATACTAGCTCAGAGAGATACTCTTTTTTTTTTTTTTTGAATAGCCTAAGTTTGACTGACTTTACAATGTAAATGAGCTCTCATAGCTGAGTGAGGTGAAGTTTCAGAAAGGGAAAAGTATGTCTCTCCCTAGGAACATTACTAGGGAGAGAGATACTCTTATCTAGAAACTTCAATTCTCTTTTCAGGAGAGGAAGCACCCATGAAATCTTATGTGAATGAAAAACAGGTGGCTGAAGAAGAAACAGATCACATGAGGAAACCTGGAGCTCGCCCTCTGCACAACCTACCCAGTGACACTCCTTAGCAGAGCACTGTCATGCTACTGATACCTGGTTACGTCAATCGTACATGGAAGGACATTCAGGTACACAGGACTAACTGACTCAGGCAAAATCACACAAGTAAAATACGAAGCTAAGGACAATGACCTCATTACTACACTATTAAGCAAAGAACTATGAAATCTACAGGAATATAGTTTGTCAGAGTTAAATCTGCTTTGGTTAGAAATAAGATGGATTCAATTTACTCGATTCAGTCTATTTACTTACCAAATGTACATTTGGGTTTTGTTTGTTTAAAAACACAAAAACGCAAAACAAACAAGGAACATTTCCTACCTTCACTCAGAGAAGGGCGAATAGGTGGTGAAACCAATGGACCAAAGGTCTCTAAGTCAAAACGTCCAGTTCGGGATTGGGCCTTCAGTAGCCAATAGCGTTTCTCCAGATCAATGATGTCTGACTCTTCCACTAAGAATCAAATCAAATAAGATTATAAACTCACAATGCCCTTTTGGGCCATTAGTTTGTTCTGATAAAAAACAATTTTCCATTAAGCAGACTGCTAAAATCTAAAATCATATACTACTAATCTATTCTAGTCATTTTCAAACTCCATCTTAGCTTTGAATTTTGTATGCGTATCTTCTCTCCTGGTTAGATAGTAACTGTAAGAATAGCAGGGCCCAGATTTAATTCACACAGCTAACACAATATGCATGGTAGCAAACAGTAAAATCATGAAAGGATGAATATGAACAGAGACAAACTCCAAGCGTGGTTACTTTATTTTTTTTCCTTTGGCTTTTGGCTTTTTTTTTGGTTTTTCGAGACAGGGTTTCTCTGTGTTGCCCTGGAACTCACTCTGTAGACCAGGCTGGCCTCGAACTCAGAAATCCGCCTGCCTCTGCCTCCCAAGTGCTGGGATTAAAGGCGTGCGCCACCACCGCCCGGCTGGCTTTCGGCTTTTTGAGATAGGATCTTATTGTATAACAGCCATGGCTGTCCTAGAACTTCCTTTGTAGAGCAGGATGGCCTCAAACTCAGAGACATCTGCCTGCCTCTGCTTCCTGAATGCTGGGATTAAAGGGGTGTGCCATCACTCCTAGTGAATGCTCATTTTAAATGTTTCTGTTTCTCTCCCAAGCAATTAAAATAAAATTTAGGAAGCATGAAGATATTTTATTCTCAGTGAAGCATGGTACTCAAAGTTACCTTCCTAAAATATAATTCTGGGGCTGTTCCCTTTTGGACATAATGAAATTGCAATTGGCATCAGACTTGCCCTCTGGCCATAAGTAGCTAAAAACTATTTATACAACTATATAAATCAAGCAGTCGCAGAAACTCCAGAACAGGCAGTGCAGGACTTCAATCCCGAGACCAAGAAGCTACTAGCAGGTGAGCACGTCTACTATCCTGCTTTTGCCTATGCCTACATCTTTAAGGTGGTAAAAGGTAAGGAGTCTCAATTCCGAGATTTCACTCTGTTACCAATGGAGGTCACTGCAGGGAGGTTGAAGTAGCTGAAAAGTTGGAGGAGAAAATGATAGAAAAAAAGTTATGCAAAAAATTCTAGAAACCTGTACAGGTGCATGTTGTTCTGGCAGCTAATTTGTGTTATACAGAGTGAAACCCAGTGAAGCTTGCCTAGGAACTCAAAGAAAAATTCCCAGAGTGAAGGCAAGCTGGGGAGATACCACACAGCATTCACAATGTCTAGCACTGGGGAAAAGCTGTAAGAGGGCCAGCGGTGGCTGTGTAAGAGGGCCAGCAGTGGCTGTGTGAGAGGGCCAGCGGTGGCTGTGTAAGAGGGCCAGCGGTGGCTGTGTAAGAGGGCCAGCGGTGGCTCAGCAGGTGAAGGAGCTTACCACCACGTATGACAACCTCAATCTGAACTGGGAATCCACACAGTGGAAAGAGAGGAAATGACTCCCACAAGCTTTCTTTTGACCTCCACACATACAGCACGCACACACGTGTACACACACACACACACAGAAACAGAAAATGCAAAAAGAAAATATGAAAAAAGTAAGAAGATGTGACACAAGACTAAGGTAAAAACTAATCAACACAAAGGCCAAGAAATAAAAGACAACAGGAATAGACAAGGCTTGAGAACTATGAGTTATAAATATCCAGAATTAGCTGGGCAGTGTTGATATACATCTTTGATCTCAGCATTTGGGAGGTAGAGGCAGGTGGATATCTGAGTTTGAGCCAGCCTCAGTCAATGTAATGAGTTCCAGGACAGCCTGGTCTACAAATTAAGTTCCAGGACAGCCAGGGCTACACAGAAAGACTGTCTTGAGAAACGACACCCCTCCCCCGAAATACAAAAACAAAAAACAGAATTAAAAAAATATACTGAGGTAATAAATGGCAACTAGGGGCTAGCTAGATGGCTTAGCGGGTAAGAGCCCTGACTGCTCTTCCAAAGGTCCTGAGTTCGGATCCCAGCAACCACATGGTGGTTCACAACTACCCATAATGAGATCTGACCCCCTCTTCTGGTGCGTCTGAAGACAGCTACAATGAATTATGCTGGAGCGAGCAGAGTAGAGCAAGTGGGGCAATCCTGAGTTCAATTCCCAGCAGCCACATGATGGCTCATGGCCATCTGTACTCATACACATAAAATATATAAATCTAAAAAAAAAAGAAATGGCAACTATAAAACATGAACCAACTAGAACTAACAAAGATGAAAAATAACATTTAAAATTAAAATATACCTATTAGAAGACTCAGCAGTTTAGGGACTAGACAAAGGGAGAGATGATAAAACATGAACACTGGACCACAGAAACTATTCTAATGGAAGAACAAAGAGAAAACAGGCTGGATAACTCATTAGAACTAAAGTGACTATAAGATAATATTAAACATTGATACAACTATGAAGAAGCCAAAAACAAACAGGAAGAAAGTATTAGAAATATTTATAGTTGAAAATTTTTCTTTGGAGACAGAAATTTGGTATGCAGCAAGCTGGCCTCAAACTCACAATGACCTTGCCTCAGGCTCTTAAGTGTTTTGGGGTTCTTTTTGTTTGTTTTGTTTTTGTTTTGGACTGGAACTCATTACAGAAACAAGGTTGGTCCCAAACTCATAGAGATCTACTTGCCTCATCCTGCAAAATGATGGAATTAGAAGTATGTAATATTCTATGTGGCTCTGAAATTCCTCAAAATTTGGTGAGAATTTATTCCCCACACTTAACCACACTAATACAAGGTATAATCAAATTACTAGGAATGAAACAATTCCATGAGTGTCCTAGAGCACATGCCCAGCAGATGTGAGGACCTGAGTTAGAGCCCTAGCACAGAAAGAGGAGGGAAGGGAAGAACGGCAAGAATGGTGAAGACCAGGCTGGGGTGGCTATACTGTCAATCCCAATACTCAGGAAGCAGTTCAAGGCACATCTCTGAGTTCCAGGAGAGCTAGGGCTACACAGAGGAAACTCTTGTTGGGTAGAGCAATAGGGGATAGTAACATAATCAAGACAAATACTACAAACTTAGCAAAGAAAATAAGATAAATATTTTCTGATAAAAAGGGGCAAAAAAAGTCAGGCGGTGATGGTGCACGCCTTTAATCCTGGCACTTGGGAGGCAGAGGCAGGTGGATTTCTGAGTTCGAGGCCAGCCTGGTCTACAGAGTGAATTCCAGGACAGCCAGGGTTACACAGAGAAACCCTGTCTCGAAAAACCAAAAAAAAAAAAGGGGGGGGGTTAAAAGGCGAGATAGTAAAAAAAAAAAAAAAATAATAACAAAAACTATTAAGGGCTTTGTGAGGCAACACAGTATTTAACAATAACAGAGGGGCTGGAGAGATGGCTCAGCAGTTAAGAGCACTGACTGTTCTTCCAGAGGTCCCGAGTTTAAATCCCAGCAACCACATGGTGGCTCACAACCATTTGTAATGGGATCTGATGCCCTCTTCTGGTGTGTCTGAAGACAACTACCGTGTACTAATATATAATAAATAAATCTAAAAAAAAAGTCAGAACTGTACAAAAAGGAATACCAAATACATTCTTCAGAGAGAAGAGAGACACTAGTTGCAATCAACATCTATAGAAAAGAACATGGAACAAACAAACAAGAAGCAACAGGAAACTTTTAGGCTCTTACTACCATCTCTGTGGTATCCTATCAACAACCTTATGACTATTTGCCAAAATGTTTGAGGGGCTGGACAGATGGCTCTGAGGTAAAGAGTACTGGCTGTTCTTCCAAGGACCCAGGTTCAATTCCCAACACCCACATTGCAGCTCACAACTGTCTGTAACTCCAGTTCCAGGAGATCCAACACCCTCACACAGACATACATGCAGTCAAAACACCAATCAGTACACATAACAATAAATCATTAAAAAATAAAAAAGAAAGAAAATGTTTGGTAAGTCTTTTTATTAAGTCTTTGAAACTGCAGACTGTAAAAAATGTAAAGCATCACAAAATATGTGGACATTAGAATCATGGAGTCATGGGACAATGTTTAAACCTGTGATATTCTGAAACTGTAAGATTGAGAGGTCTTTCTCTGTTTTATAAATCAGACTTATTTTTCTAGAGAGAAGTTTTAGGTTTACAGCAACATCAAATAAAGGCAGCAATTTCCCATATACCCTTACCCTCATGCAGTGTGACTGTGGCACCTCCCACTAGCATGGTACATCCTATAACTGCTGAAAATACACTGACTGATATGACTTCACTCCAAGTCCATAATTTAGACTTCTTCTTTTTTTCGGTTTTTTGAGACAGGGTTTCTCTGTGTAGCCCTGGCTGTCCTGGAACTTACTCTGTAGACTAGTCTGGCTTCAGAAATCCACCTGCCTCTGCCTCCCAAGTGCTGGGATTAAAGGCGTGCGCCACCACTGCCCGGCTACGTTAGACTTTTGTGTTGTGTATCTACTGGTCTGGGAAAATATCATTAAAATTTATTGTCTACTACTGTAGTATCAGAGTTACTATCACTTCCCTAAGAAGCCTCCGTGTTCCTCCTATTTACCCTTCCTCCCAATTAGTCCCTGGGAAACTGCTGTTCTTTTTACTCTCATAAGATGTCTTTTCAGTTTTTAGACAAAATCCAGCCACAGCAATGTTTCTAACTGAGAGTCTAAACAAGCAGAGAGGACAGTCTTTCCATTTGGTGTTTCTTCAACTTTAAATCAAATGTGGTTTCTCAACCTCCTAGCTAGAACTATCATTTACTAGCCTTTCTGAACATCAGCATCTGTTCTCAGATCAAAAATTTCTTGCATCCCTTCACATCACCTAGGAAGGGCCACTCATGCGCAGCAAAGCTTTGTTCTTTTCTTTGCATCTCCATGTTTTTAGTGGCTTTAAAAGAAGAGCATGATAATTTGGTTTATGGGGTTATTTTACTTTATTATACTTGATAGTAAAGGTCTTTGTCTGTTTCTACTTCCTAGCACGAAGCAGACCTTCTCCCTCCAACACCTACCACTCTGCATGGTCTGGAAAATTTTCACTAGTTCAATAAAACAAAACCCATGAGATATAATATAGAGTAAGAAGAATCAGTATTATTTGCATGAAAGTAGAACTCATAAACACACACACACACCCTCTCAATAGAAGTGTCTGAGAATGTAGCTCAGTGATACTTTGCCTAGCAAATAATATGCTCTGGGTTCAGTCCTCACCACTGAGAAAAGAAAAAAACCAAACAAAAGCCTTAAGAGAATCTATTTACAAATAAACAGCTAAGAACCTGTGTGCTTAGAAATATATACAAAACACACAAACACATAAAATAAAAAAAATTTAAATGAAGAAATTATAAATAACTGAAGAGGTAAACCATAGCTCTTATAGAAGCTTACTATGGCCTTAAATACAGCAGTTATGAGTGGAACATTGTGGTACAATCTGTAATCTCAGCTCTTGGAAGGCTAAGGTAGGCTAAACCGTAAGAAGGCTAAAGTCATGATCAGCCTGGACTACATAGTAAACTGGAGGCTAAACTGAGCTATATATAGTGAGATACTATCTCAAGGAAAAGAAACAAAGATCAATTATGGAAAGGTCACTCTAGGAAGTTGACACGAAGGAGACAAAAAGAAAAATCAAGAAGGACAAAGAGTCTAGACAGGAATAGTCAGTATAAAGGCTCAAAAAAGGTATGCCTGGCAAATCTAAGGGAGAAGATGAAGGCAGAGTCACCCAAATGTACTTAAGGAAGGGGAGAGACAGCAGAGGGAAAGGCAGAGATTTTCATGAATTATATTACTTAGACTACTTTAAGAACTTTCATTCAAAGTGAAAGGTAAGTTCCAGTAATAAAGGATCAAGCCTACAGATTCACTCTTTACTGAATTGAGAAAACCTGAGAGCCTGTACAACACAAAAAAGAAAATTCTCTTTTCCACTAAAGAGTGAAAATAATCAATACATGCAGTAAGAAAACATTAAACTACAGCAGATTGACAAGCACAAGTCAGACAGAACACCAAACATGGGAAAAGAAAAATATTACCAGGGTTCTTCCACTACTGTTTCAAGGCTTCACAACATTTTGAAGAATACCTAAATGGCAATCTCAGACGCCTTCAGACTTTATTCAAATGTCACATCCTCAAAGCATCTAAACTGCCACACCCAAAGATTCTCCTCCACTCCAAATCTTATCAATATCTGATATAATCTGCTTACCTACCTTTGCTTATTTTTGCTTCTTCCAATTAAAAATATGCTTAAGGATAAGGTTTTAACTTTGTTTTGTTCATCGCAATTTTCTGAATTTAAACTCACTTGAACATTCAATAAATAACTTTAAGGAATAATAACCATTTGTTGAGCTTTTATTTCATATATACAGTAAGAAACAAAGTTGATAATAGGTACTTATGGTCAAGGACACTGAATACTATTCAATTATAGTGCTGGCTAAAGTATGACAGACTAGTGCTGTGCCCAGCCTTCATCAGAGGAACCTCTCACAGCAGTGGACAGCAGTTAATTCAGAAACCTGTAACTGGCCAACATGCTGAGAAAAGGGGGATGGTGGACTGTTTGGCCCTAACTGGGACAGCTATTAGTGAATACCATGGAGGAGAGAATAGAAAGGCTATAAAAGCCAAGACTAATGAGAAATGTATCCAAAAGATAACTCTGGATATAACATAGCTATAGCTCTCATGAGCTCACTGCAGCTGTGGTTCTCTGCATTAGACCTGCACGAGACTGAGCCTTTTAACACTGCATTCAGATGGGTAAGGGTCCCATGAAACCCTAGAAAGTGTATTAGCAGCTAGACATTCTTGAGTGCAATGGTCATTTCTTCAGTGGTGCAGCCATAAATAAGTTACCCTTGTTTCACCTTCCACTTATTCTCAATGGTTGGGCAAAAAGACATAAAAGTAGGCAGGAGAGGGGCTAGAGAGATGACTCAGAGGATAAGAGTGCTGGCTGCTCTTCCAGAGATCCAGAGTTCAATTCCCAGCAAGCACAGAGCGGCTCATAACCACTATATGGGATCTGATGCCTTCTTCTGGCCCGCAGATACACATACACGTAGGCAGAATATTGTATACATAATAAATAATAAATAAATCTTTTTAAAAAGTTGGTGGGAGAACTGTTAAGAAGGGTTCAAATGGGAGAAGGAGGGTGTGAGTCACAGGACTTGGGAAGGAGTGGCAAAATGATTAAAATTATTTAAATATATGAAACTATCAGGTCATTTTTAAAAATTTTTTGTGTGTTTAGGTGTGTGGCATATGCATGTGTGTGTACCTGTGCATGTAGGTGCCTATGTCTACGTATGGCTATGTGGAGGCCAGAGGTTGAGGTCAAGAGTCTTCCTCTATTGCTCTCCATCTTATTTTGTGAGACAAGCCTTCTGGCTACCCTGGGTAGTGAGTGAGTCCCTGGGAATCCACTTGTCTCTACCTTCTCCTACTAATACTACAGTCACAGATCTGTGAGTTCAGTGGGCACCAGGGATCCAAACTCAGATCTCCACATGTGTACACAAAGTACTTTACCAAATGAGTAATCTCCTTAGCCTCCTCTATCTTATCTCATCAGCCTCCTTATCTTATATCTTATGATATGGCCTCAATGAACATGGAACTTATTAATTTAGCAAGGTTAACTGGACAGTGAACTCTAGGGATCTTCCTGTCTCTGCCTCCCCAGTAATAGGATTATAGACATGCACACTATCATGGGTGGTAGGTATCTGAATTCATGTTTATGCAGCAAGAACTTTACCAACTGAGCCCCTAGGTTTTTATCTTTAATTTTATTATTGTTATTATTTGTAGGTATACATGGGGGTAGAAGGTGTGTATGCTGAAGCCACAGGACAACTTTATGAAGCCAGTTCTCTCCTTCCATTTTTATGAGAATTTCAGGAATCAAGCTGGGTCATCTAACTTGTGAGGAGGTAGTTTAAGAAAATAGCAAATACACTTCACATTATAACCTCTTGGGGGAGACAACACTGTAAAAGTCATTGGAAAGAAAACTAGTATTTAAAACACAAAACTTCCACTTAAGAATATTGCTTCCTGCCGGGCGGTGGTGGCGCACGCCTTTAATCCCAGCACTTGGGAGGCAGAGGCAGGCGGATTTCTGAGTTCGAGGCCAGCCTGGTCTACAGAGTGAGTTCCAGGACAGCCAGGGCTACACAGAGAAACCCTGTCTCGAAAACACCGGGGGTGGTGGGGGGAGAAGGGGGTGTGGAAAAAAAAAAAGAGTTTTGCAAGCAGATGGATAGAACTAGAAAATATCATCCTAAGTAAGGTAACTCAGACTCAAAAGGACATGCATGGTATGTACTCACTAATAAGAGGATATTAGCCAAAAAAGTACAGAATACCTAGGATAAAATCCACAGAACTCAAGAAGGTTAAGAAGCAGAAGGCCCCAAATGAGGATGCTTCAATCCTCCTTTGGAGGGAGAAGAAAGCAATCTCAGGAGGCAGAGGGAGGGATGGACCTGGATGGGAAAGGGGAGGAGAAAATGGGAACATGATTACGTATGGGGGTTGGGGGGACAGGAGAGAAGCCCTAAGAGGCAGCAGAAAGAATAGAAATATGCAACTTTGGGGGTTGGGGGAGGGAACCCTCCAGAAAGTACCAGAGACCCGAGAGGTGAGAGAATCTCAGGACTCAAAGGGAGGGGCCTTAGATAAAATGCCCAACAGTGAAGAGGGAACTTGGTAGAGGCTACCTCCAGTGGCAAGACAGGGCATCAAGTGGAGGGATGGGGTTGCCATCCCATAGTCAAAAACTCTGATTCAGAATTGTTCCTGTATAAGAAGAACTGCAGGGACAACAATGGAGAAGAGACTGAGGGAAAGGAGGTTAGGATCCATCTCGAGGGGAGGCTCCAAGGTCTGGCACTGTTACTGATGCTATGGTGTGCTTACAGACAGGAGCCTAGCATGGTTGCCCTCCGAGAGGCCCAACATGCAGCTGAATGAGACAGATGCAGATACTTATACCAAACCATTGGACTGAAGTTGGGGACCCCTGTGGCTGAATTAGGGAAAGGCTGGAAAAAGCTGAGGAGGAGGGCAACCCCACAGGAAGACCAGCAGTCTCAACTAACCCAGCGATCTCTCAAACAGAGCCACCAACCAGGCAGCATAAATGGGCTGGTCCAAGGCCCCTGACATATATACAGCAGAGGATTGCCTGGTCTGGCCCCAGTGGGAGAAGATGCACCTAACCCTCGAGAGACTTGAGGCCCCAGGGAGTGGGGAGACCTGGCTAGGGGGGTAGGGGAGTATCCTCTTGGAGACAAGGAGAGGAGGAATAGGATGAGGAACTGTGGGAGGGCAGACCTGGGTAACAACTAGACTAATAAAAAAAATAAAAGTAATAATACAAACAATAATAATAAACCCCGGGAAGGGGACAGAGAAAGATATCTCAGTGGTTAAGAGTGTTTACTATTCTTACAGAAACCCCAGGTTTAGTGCCAAGCACCCACATGCTGGCTTGTAAACATCTCTAACTCTAGTTCCAGGGAATCCAACGCCTCTTCTGACCTTTGCAGACTTCTGTACAGATGTGGTGCACATATATACACTCATCCATACACACAAAATAAAATTAAAAATTAAAAAACTCAAAGAAGAAATAACCTTCTGAAAGGAGAGACACCTAAGTTGGTGAAATGCTTGCTGTGCAGTCATGAGGACCAGAGTTCAAAATACTGAAACCATATTTTTAAAAAAGCCAGGCAGCCGGGCTATGGCGGTACACACTTTTAATCTTAGCACCTGGGAGTGAGAGGCAGGCCAAGCTGGTCTACAGAACAAGTTCCAGGACAACCAGGGCTACACAGAGAAACCCTGTCTTGGAAAACCAAAAACACAAAACAAAACAACAAAAAACCAGAAGCAGACAAGGAATGCTTAGGATTACTGAAGGCAGGAAAAAGGATAAGTTCTTCCTCTACCAGGTGTCCTTTCAACCAGTGGAACTCATAGATACTATATTTCTCTCTTGTTTCATTTTGTAAATTGTGGTAATCTGCAGCAAACAGCTCAGGAAACTAATACAGCTTTATTAAGGACAATTAGTAAGGGCTATACTTTCCATGCTCCAGCATCTCATTGATTATTTATCGGAAGAAAAAAGCAGTGGCAAAAACCCTTTCATCTTTATAAGCTTATCCTGTTATCAGGCAAATTATTAAAGGTGAATGGAAACAATATGTCATTACTTACAATGTGTGACTCCAGCCAGAGTCTGGTAGAATGTAGGAGTGTCACTGTCATCAGTGAGGGTCACATATACACCCCCAGACAACAGCCAGCGAGAGAAGGTAAAAGCATCTTTGTTTAGAAGAAGCCAATTTCTGAATTTTTCATAGTTTACCTTTTCACCCTAAAATTGAAACAAGAAAACATTTTTAGTACAATTTTAGGGTAAAGTACTTAGAGCCTGAACAACTTTAAATGTATTAGTGGTTGACATTTTCCCATCTACTACCTAAAACTAAGGGCTACTAAAATAATACCACAAAACACATATACTTGGAACACAAGCTGTTATTTGAAAAAACAAAACAGCTGCACTTCAGTTGAAGTCTATGAATAAAATCTATGTGCTAACTATAAATTATTATCAATTTGTTAAAGCAGTCAATTGCCAAATATAAATTACATTTTATTTGTTACAATATATCTGAAATCTGAAGGCTATATTTATACATTTCAATTTTTAGTAAACCTAGTGCTTGGGGAATGACTCAATAATTATGAACACAGGCTGCTCTTGCAGAGGACCTGGGGAGAGTTCCAAGCACCTACACAGTGGCTTACAATATTCTTAATTCCAATTTCTGAGGAGCCAAAACCTTCTTTTAGCTTTTCAGAAACCAGGCACACATGTGGAGCATAAACATGCGCATAGGCAAAGAGGTATACATATAAAATAAAAATAAATAATAAAAAATTTTTTTCTCTTATTCTTGAAGAAAATTTAATTAGTCCAAATTTTTACTTATCCCTTATCTTCAGTACTCTGTAATCTAAATTAGTATATTTTAACTAATGTTGCCTAAATTAAAACACTTAAATTTCATTTGCAAATTAAAAAGTTATCCAGAAGTCTTGTCTAGAGTAGGTAATAAAGATCCCATATATCAATTAGAGTTCAAAAACAAACAAGTTAGACAGGCTTAGTGGCAGAGGCCTTTAATGCCAGTACAGAGGCAGGCAGATCTCTGTGAGTTCTATGCCACCTGGTCTACACAGCAAGGACAGGTCCTTGAACAGCCAGAGGTACACAAGACTCAGGATCAACAATCCCCACTAGAGAAACAAATTCATATGATCATCGTTACCTCCCTATCTCACCTCTAACTTCCTCTAAATCTCCTCCACACATACTCTTCTCAACTTCCTATCTTTTACAATATTTGTTTTACTAAATCTTTAGAGAAGAAAACTATCTAGGCTGAAAAGAAGTGTGCTGACACTGCTCTCTAATCAAGCCTTCTGCTTGGACAATAGCTCCTAAGTTTAATAAAGACTAGATATTTCTCTGAGAAAAAGAAAAAAAAACTTATTGGAAATGTAACAAAGACTGACTTTCAAGGACCTAACAAGTCCAACCCTAACAGAAATGTTAAAAGACATAAAACAATGTCTACATTGTTCAGTAGGATCCTACTAAGTACAATCATATGCTTAGCCTACTAGTTTGAGAACACTTAGCATCAATGCAATACAAACTATGGAGACAATACTGACAGCCTTGTCTCATATTTGAGACAGGAACACAAGAGGACACTGCAAGCAAGTTGTAGATTAAGGATTCTTTCATATTCTTTCTCTATCCACATTTGTTTAGAAGTAAAGAAGTATCGACAGGGTTGTACACATTTACACAATTAACTCTTAAGATACTGGACTAAGGCTGGAGAGATGGCTCAGCCCAGAAGAGGACTGCTCTTCCGAAGGTCCTGAGTCCAAATCCCAGCAACCACACGGTGGCTCACAACCACTCGTAATGAAATACAACACCTTCTTCTGGTTCGTCTGAAGGCAGCTACAGTGTACTTATTTTTAATAATAAATAAATCTTTGGGCCGGAACAAGCAGGGACTGAGTCAGCGGGGTTGACCCGAGCTAGCAGAGGTCCTAAAGTCAATTCCCAACAACCATATGAAGGATCACAACCATCTGTACAGCTACAGTGTATACTCATATACATAAAATAAATAAATCTTTTAAAAAAAGATACTGGACTAAATCTAAATAGTACTGACATAATTTATTCTAATAAGCTAGTTATGATTTTATTAATTCGATACTTGGCTTTCCTCCTTTTTCCCTGACATACACCTTAAAATTCTTGACCTCTATAAAATGTCTGTGTGTTACTAGGCTGATGCTCACAGCCACTGGGTAGCTTCACTAATATTGATTACAGTATTAGTAAATAATAGTAACAGTATATTTTAAGCCCCTCTGCCAAACACTGGAGGAAAAAGGAGGCTGAAGGCTACATTCATCACCAATGGTCATGTAATCAATCATGGCTATATAATGAAACATTTGAAACATTGATAACACGGGGGTGTGTAGCTGGCCTTTGGCTACCTTGTGGGTTCTTTTGCCCACCCTTTATTTTATCCCCCTTTCCCTTCCCCCATTTTATAACCCCCAACCCATCACTAGATAGGAGAGAGAGGAGAGAGAGGAAAGGAAAGAGATCCCTGAATAAAGTCAGGGATCGGAAAGAGGGCAACGCTATCATTAGACTACTTTCTGATGATTAAGGGTGTTGAGTTCCTTGGGGCAAGTCTGACCTTTGCGGTCAGGATATCTTGATTTCTTTTTCTTGTTTCTTTTTTATGATGACTATTAACAAACAGCAGCCAACAATAACCAACAACCTACCACACCTCTGAAAAGTCCCCAGAATTCCAAACATCAGACAATCACAGAAACTATCTGCACGGGGCAAACCACACCTCTACTAGAGCATGAAACAAACCATAGTCAGCTGCTGTGGACAGTTTAAAGCAGCCCCACATCACCACACTTGAGATAAAATGAAAACACATTCCCATAACATTTTTGTATTTTTCAAAGAAATCAAAACTCCAATATTGTCACTATAGGGGTCCTTTAGAGATGACTCAGCACCTACCTCTCATTCTATTTAATTTCCTTTTAGCACTAATCACTACCTAATACATATGTTATTACCAATAATTTTAAGGAACAGGTAGCCAAACACTTCTAGTTCCCATCAGTAAATCAGGAATGTCTAAACAAGCCTTATTTAAATGTGAAACATTATTTTTCTCTGAAAAAAAAAAAAGAACAGAATATTAATGCACTTGCTATCTTTGTGAAAAATTAATTACTTTGATTAGCAAAGACTTTTTTCCTGACCATTAACTTTTTGTTACCAGAAAGAAATAATGTATAGCCCAATTTATGCTAAAATATGATTTACAACAAAATTGAATAAGTATAACAGAACCAGAAATATAGGAAGTCTATTTTTTAGCCCCTAACACATGGAAACACCAGACAGATCTAATGTGGTGTCACACCTAGAGTCTCTGCAGGAGCCTGAGTGTGCAATGGTGTCAGTGTACCTGTGTCGGAGAGTGTAGCATTATAAGTAGAAACAATTAATAGCCTTTATAGTTGAATTGAGGATGTTCTCTCGTTTTTTTTCTGAGTTTTATTATTATTAAATTATGTACGTGTATGAGTATGTGTATATGAAGGCTGGGAATCAAATTAGCGTCCTCTGAAGAGTAACATGAACTTGAACTCTTAGCCACTGAGGCATCTCTTTGGTTGCAGAATCAAGAACTTTCTAATTCATAAACATAGGAGTAATAGGAAACATGAACTCTTGAATTTTACTTTATCTGACAGACTTTCCTAATTATCTTAAAAACTGAGTCCTCTCCATCAATACCTAGTTCCCTTATTCTAGTTTATTGTCCTATAGGGCTATTAGATAATACAAGTATTCTTTATTGAATACATCATATAAAGCCTTGAAACATTAGACATTAAATAAAAAAATACCAATAACACTCTGTATACAAGCATCCATATAGCCACATTTATCACAACGTGTTCATACTTCATCAACACAAAGAAACAAAATATAAATCTTTAAATGTACCTCCGAGAAACACTTCCTGAGTGTATCTGGGACTTTACCATCCACCACATGGAGCATTCTTTCCATTTCTTCCCGTACAACATAGCTCCCGGATTCACTTGAAAAAAGACTAAAAATATCTGAGAAAGAGAAAAACAAATCAATCTTCACATCAAGTACAGTTGAGTCAAAGAGAAGAGAAAGGCACAACTCATTACACTTCCTAAGTACACTTCGTTATTGTTGTCATTTTCACTGGCCTCTTCTTCCTCCTGAGATGGTCTTGCTCTGCAGTCTTGGCTGGGCTAGAACTATGTAACCCAAGCTGGTCTTAAAATTCACAATACTCGTGCCTCAGTCTACTGAGAGCTGTAATTACAAGTGTATGTACCATGCCTGTCTGTTTAATTTATCTTCAAAATAATTGTGTGGTATTTTTCATACATGAAGTTAATACCAAGTATTAACAAAGAACAGGAGAAATGGGATCTAGGTATATCTCTCCCTTCCTCCCATTCCCTCCTCTCCCCTTTTTAGTTTTTTCAAGACAAGATTTCTCCAAGTAGCCACTGTCCTGGAACTTGACTCTATAGACCAGGCTGGCTTCTGGGCTTGATCTCAAGAGATCCCCCCACCTCTGCCTCCAGAGTGCTGGGATAAAAGGCGTGTACCACCAGCCCCTGGCCAGGATCTCTTACAAAATGTGATGAGTAACAAATAAGTATAGCCAGTTTAGATTTGTCAAAATCTAGAAAAAGATGTGTGTCAGAAACTCTACTTCTAAACAATCCCATTTTAAAATTCAGAGATGTTAATACTTGTGCACAAAATGCAAGATGTTTACTTAACTACTATTTGTAAGAACAAAAATTAGAAAGAAGATAAGTATTTATTAAGATAAAAAAACAGAGATTTCTGGGAGTTCAAGTCCAGCCTGGTCTACAGAGTGAGTTCAAGGACAGCCAGGGCTATACAGAGAAACCTTGTCTCGAAAAACCAAAACCAAACCAATACAAACAAACAAACTAAGATGTATGAGTACATATAATGAAATACCACACAACAGTTAAAGGATGTTCTTAAAGATGAGTAAGTATAAAGAAATATGATATTCAGGGAAAAAAAGCAAACTTCAAAATAACTATAAGCTATTTTTTTTCTCCCACTCACCCCTATTTTAAAAGTTGAAAACCTGTCGAACTATTAAAAATACACTTACAGAAATAAAAATATGAATATATAAAAATGTGTAATAGATAGAAGAGGTCATTAAATTTCTGAGAGTACTAATCTCTGAGAAGGGCAGAAATTCAGGGATTTTATAGAATTAAGGATAATTCACATTTTCCTTTTTGTTTTCTTTTTAAAGATAGGGTGTCATACAGCCTCCAACTTGATATGTAGCTGAGCACAACCCTTAAGTACTACTACTCCTCTTGCCACTATCTCCCAAGGGTTGTGCTACCAAACAGCAAACTGTTCCTTTTTGAAACATCAAGATGTAAGATGCAGATGACAGAATTTTATGAAATAATAAGCTAGGTGAAAATACACATCTTATGTATTACTGAAATATTATTAGGGCTTGAACATTGTCCCAAAGAGAGGTGAACTGAAGCTGTAGTCTCATGTTGGATCATGGGGGTTTGGCTCTAAGACCCTTCAAGCATTCCAAAATGTGCCTAAATACATAAAATGGTATAGTACTTACATACAATGTGCCTAAATACATAAAATGGTATA
>NW_022196911.1:80860942-80878086 GCF_008632895.1 Mastomys coucha
ATACAATGTGCCTAAATACATAAAATGGTATAGTACTTACATACAATGTGCCTAAATACATAAAATGGAATAGTACTTACATACAATGTGCCTAAATACATAAAATGGTATAGTACTTACATACAATGCATGCATACTAGACCTTTCCCTTCTGCTGTTGGGACTAAAAACCAAGGACCTTGTACACACCAAGTACTCTACCACTGAGCTACATTCCCAGTGCTATGTGTTTTATTTTTATTGTGTTTTGTATGTGTGTTGTTGTTTTAAATTAGATTCACTATGAAGCCCAGACTGGTCTCAGCTAATCCATTCTCTTGCATCTGTTTCCCCGGTGCTGGAATGACAGTATGTGTCACCATATGTGATTAGCTCTCTATATTTATTTATTTAAAAGCCTACAGCACCCAGTATTCCCAGGTGGTCTCCCATCCAAGTACTAACCAGGCCTGACCCTGCTTAGCTTCCAAGATCAGACGAGATCGGGCACCTTCAAGGTGGTATGGCTGTAGACTATATTTTAAATCCTCATTAGTCTGGAAAGACAGAAGGCTGATAAATGAGTATTCCAGGTCAATCTAGGCTACATAATGAAACTTACAGAAAGGAGGACCTACACTTTCTGACCATAGCTTTCTGACCAGAATTAAATCAACCTTTGGTTTTATAAAGTAATGAAAAAACAGACTACTAAGTTTAAGTCTTCAAATATTTTTCTTTCCTTTCTTTTTGCCCCAGGTTTTTTGTTTGTTTGTTTGTTTGTTTCTGGGATTTTGTTCTGTTATGTTTTAAGTTTTTTGAGACAAGCCCTCACTATGTAGCCCTGGAACTCATGATGAAGACCAGGCTGTCTTCAGACTCATAGATATCCATCCACCTGCGTCTGCCTCCCATTGCTGGGTTTACAGGCATGCACCACCAGACCCAGCCAGTTTTTTTTTTTTTTTTTTAAGTTAACAGCTTTAGTGATATAGAACACATTCTGAAAAATTAATCTTTTATAAACACATACCTTAATACACTTTAGTAATTTTTAGTATATGTACATGGTTGTATAACAACTACCACTAATTTCAGACCATTTTCATCAACCTAGAAAGAAATTTCAAACTTACTAACAATACAGCTGAATGGCAGAGCACTTTCATAGTATGTCAATCTCCAATACCACAGAAAGGGGAAAGCAAAAACATAAACCAAAATTCTCATACCCACCAGGAGCTATGCATTCTCTATTTCCCTGTCCACCAAGTACCTTGACAGTCTCATCTACTATATTCTGCCTCTATTGATTTGCTTATTCTAGAAACATCACGTAATCATAATCATAATGTGTGGTCTACTCTAAACAGTACCCATTATTCAGTAATATATACACGTTTTAAAGAATATTTGTTTTTATTTATGTGTATATGTGCATATGGGAAGGCAGGTACCCACAGAGGCCAGGAGAGGATGTTAGATCCCTGAGAGCCATAGTTAAAAGGCAGTTGTTAGCCTCATGACACGGGTGCTGGAAATTAAACTCAGGTCCTCTGGAAGAGCTAGCTATATATGCTCTTAGCTGCTGAACCAACTCTTCAGCCCCTCAAGTAAAATATTTTTAAGGCTTATTTATGTTTAAACATGGATCAGTACTTTACTTCCTTTCCTTCTACAGTTAGATTTTATTGTGCAAAAACTGACATTTATCCATCCAGATAGGCCCTGAGTTTAATTCCCAGAATGGAAAAATAAATGAATAAAAAAAAAAAAATCTAAACTGGTTGCACTGTCATTTTACACTTTTAACAGCAAAGATCAAGGACTGGAATTTTTACAAATATTTGTTAGTACAGTTATTACATTTATTTTAAAATATGATATGGTATCACAATAGTTTTAGTTCACTTTGGTGACTAGCTACATTGTCAAGTGCTTACTGGTCACTTTGTATCTTTGGAGAAGTAGCCATTAGAATTTCCATATTTTGCTGGGCAGTGGTGGTGCATGCCTTTAATCCCAGCACTTGGGAGGGAGAGGCAGGCGGATTTCTGAGTTCGAGGCCAGCCTAGTCTACAGAGAAACCCTGTCTTGAAAAAAAATAAATAAATAAAATAAAATAAAAAAAGAATTTCCATATTTTGAGGTTGATTATTCTACACATGTGACACTATTATCACAGGAGCTAAAAGAACTTACATTTTGTTTTCTCTTCATCTTTGCCTCTTGTAAGGAGGACGAGTCCAACTATTAAGTTATTGAAATGCAGCCCTTTGGATGTTCCACCAAAAGAACAGTAAATCACCTGAAGAAACAAGAGAAAGTCAGCCTTAGAGATGCTTCAGTTACCAAGAACATGAGGTGTCATCATACTTAACTAAACTAACCTTGTCTCCACCTCCAGACAATACTGATTAATTTTAGTGAAACAATGATTTTCTGTAGGCATGTTACTGTGCCCTGTATAGTTATTCAAATGCTGATTTCTGTGCCCCCATATCTGGCTGCAATCTTTGAGAATCACCCATCTCAATGTAGTGTAAACATTGCTCCTCAATTCTTGCCTGGTTGATCAATAAGAGGCTGATCAGCTAACTTAGCAGGGGAGAAAACAAGGCTGGACTTCCTGACAGGTGTGGAGGGTTGGGGGTGGCAGGAGAGACCAGGAGACAAAGGCTCAAGCAGAGAAAGCCAAATAATGCAAGTATCTTAGAGATTTTGGCTGGGAGGTAGTCAGATTAGCATAGATTAAAATGGAGTAACCATACTCAGCTGTTGTACACTTAGAGCTTGATAAGTAAATATACTAGTCCAGTCTCCATTATTTGAGAGCTAGCTGGGCTAAGAGGAAAACTGCAACAAACATTGATTAAAATGCCATTAACAATTGTCTCTCTTCTTTTGTACCTTATTACACCACTCAACTGATATACCATCTACTCCACGTACACACACTTTACAGGATGACCCAATTGACTAGTTAGTTTGGATCCTTATCAAGATTCAAAGGAGAAAAAAAAACTTCAAGATTTTGTACAATTACAGAGTGTCCTTTAATTTTTGGCTAAACTTACATACACTATTTTTATTTTTATATTTATTTATTTATTTAATATATATATGAGTACACTATCACTGTACAGATGGTTGTGAGCCAACAAGTGGTAGCTGGAAATTGAACTCAGGACCTTTGGAAGAGCAGTCAGTGCTTTTAACCACTGAGCCATCTCTCCAGCCCCACATATATTATTTTGATTAGAAAGAAAGGTATTCCCTAATGTTCAGAATAATAAACCACAAAAAAATTTATTAACAGAAATGCATTACAATAGTTATAACAGAATAAAAACTATAGACACAAGGGACAGTATCAGCAGTAACTACAAATTATTACATTACTCATTCATTATTAAAACTTATATAGTCAAAGATTATTTATGGGCCAGTGAGACAATTCAGTGGGTAAGGGAGCTCATCACTAAGTGTGAAACACACAAAGCAAAAGGAGAGAAACAACTAGTGTTAAGTTTTCTTGACATCCACATGTGTGCCGTGGTATGATCATACATGGAAAATGAACAAGGGCCAAGTATAGTGTTGCCACGTCTATAATCCAAATGCTCAACAGCCAGAGGCAAGTACATCTTTATGAGTTTCAAAGATAGCCTGGTCTATATAATGAGTTCCAGGCCAGCCAGAGGGGTTTTTTTTGTTTTTTTTTTTTTTGTTTGTTTTTTCGAGACAGGGTTTCTCTGTGTAGCCCTGGCTGTCCTGGAACTCATTCTGTAGACCAGGCTGGCCTCGAACTCAGAGATCCACCTGCCTCTGCCTCTCAAGTGCTGGGATTAAAGGCATGCACCACCACCGCCCGGCGCAGGCCAGCCAGAGTTAAAAAATGAGACTCAGTCTCAAAACAGAAAAAAAAAAAAAAAAAAAAAAAAAAGGAACAGAACTTGGCATGGTAATGCAGGCCAATAATCTCAGCTGTTTGGGATATAAATTCATGACATTTGCTTCAGAAAATATTGTTTTCTGAGTAAACTTTAAAATGATCTTTGAAAGCACCTGACTAAAAGTCAAGAAGCCTTGGTATATATATATAAACTGATAAAGCTCTAGACTGGCAAGTGCAAGGCACTTGCTCAAGGAAAATTAAATAGTCAATGGCATCAAGTTAATGTTTTTAAAACTTTATATAGATTTTCTCTCTGGTGACTGTCTAAGGCTGGACCAGCCAGGAGCTCACAGGACACAGGGGTGGTGGAGCAGTTGGGACAGGTTCCTTCTGGCCTGTCCATCTGCACCTAGGGGCTGGGACTGTTCTGCAACTCTCAGTGCATGCATGGGTCCTGCCAGGTGAGCTGGTCTCCCAGGAGTGCTGCCGAAAGCTTACTGGTCTTCAGGAGGGACAAGTTCAAGCCAGAGACAGCAAGACCAACAACCACCAAAGATAATCAACTGGCGAAAGGCAAGCACAAGAACCTTACCAACAGAAACCAAGGCTACATGGCCTCATCAGAACCCAGTTCTCCACAGCAGCAAGTCCTGGATACCCCAACACACTGGATAAGCAAGAATTGGATTTAAAAATCACTTCTCATGATGCTGATAGAGGACATTAAGAAGGATATAAATAACTCCCTTAAAGAAATACAGGACAGGACAGGTAAACAGGTAGAAGCCCTTAAAGAGGAAACACAAAAATCCCTTAAATAACTGGAAAACACAACCAAACAGCTGAAGGAATTGAACAAAACCATCCAGGATTTAAAAATGGAAATAGAAACAATAAAGAAATCACAAAGGGAGACAACTCTAAAGGCAGAAAACCTAGGAAAGAGATCAGGAGTTACAGATGTGAGAGCATCACCAACAGAATACAAAAGATAGAAGGGAGAATCTCAGATGCAGAAGATAACAGAAAACATTGACAAACAGTCAAAGAAAATGCAAAAAGCAAAAAGCTTCTAATGTAAAACATCCAGGAAATCCAGGACGCAATGAGAAGACCAAACCTAAGGATAATAGGTATAGACGAGTGCCAGTAAATATCTTCAACAAAATTGTAGAAGATTTTCCTAACCTAAAGAAAGAGATGGCCATGAACATACAAGAAGCCTACAGAACTCCAAATAAAATGGACCCAGAAAAAAAAAGAAGTTCCTCCCATCACATAATAATCAAAACATCAAATGCACAAAACAAAGAAAGAATATTAAAAGCAGTAAGGGAAAAAGGTCAAGCAGCATATAAAGGCAGATCTATCAGAATTACACCAAACTTCTCTCCACAGACTACAAAAGCCAGAAAGAAGATCCTGGGCAGATGTCGTACAGACCCTAAGAGAACATAAATGCCACCCCAGGCTACTGTACCAGCAAAACTCTCAATTACCATAGATGGAAAAAACAAGGTATTCAATGACAAAAACAAATTTACACAGTATCTTTCCACAAATCCAGCCTTCAAAGGATAATAAATAGAAAACTCCAACACAAGGAGGGAAACTACACCCTAGAAATAGCAAGAAAATAATCTTCTTTTAACAAACCAAAAAAGAAGATAGCCACATAAACATAATTCTACCTCTAACAACAAAAATAATAGCAAACAGCAATCACTTTTACTTAATATCTCTTAATATCAATGGAATCAATTCCCCAATAAAAAGACCTAGACTAACAAACTGTATATGTAAACAGGACCCAACATTTTGTTACATATAGGAAACTCACCTCAGTAACAAAGACAGACACCTCCTCAGAGTAAAAAGCTGGAAAACAATTTTCCAAGCAAATGGTCCAAAAAAACAAGCTGGAGTAGCCATTCTAATATCGAATAAAATGGACTTTCAACCTAAAGTGGTCAAAAAAGATGAGGGACACTTCGTACTCATCAAAGGTAAAATCTACCAAGATGAACTCTCAATACTGAATATCTAAGCTCCAAATGCAAGGGCACTTACATTCATAAAAGAAACTTTGCTAAAGCTCAAAGCACACACTGAACATCACACAATAATAGTGGGAGACTTCAACAATCCTATATCTGATTTACCAATCCTTTATCTGATTATGGGCTAATATCCAATATAAACAAAGAACTCAAGAAGTTAGACTCCAGAGAACCAAATAACCCTATTTAAAATGGGGAACAGAGCTAAACAAAGAATTCTCAACTGAGGAATACTGAATGGCTGAGAAGCACCTAAAGAAATCCTTAGTCATCAGGGAAATGCAAATCAAAACAACCCTGAAATTCCACCTTATACCAGTCAGAAGGGCTAAGATCAAAAACTCAGATGACAGCAGATGCTGGCGAGGATGTGGAGAAAGAAGAACACTCCTCCATTGCTGGTGGGATTACAAGCTGGTACAACCACTCTGGAAATCAGTTTGGCGGTTCCTCAGAAAATTAGATATAGTACTACCTGAGGGCCCAGCTATGCCACTCCTGGGCATATACCCAGAAAATGCTTCAACATGTAATAAGGACACATGTTCCACTATGTTCATATTAGCCTTATTTATAATAGCCAGAAGCTGGAAAAAACCCAGATGTCCTTCAACAGAGTTATGGATACAGAAAAATGTGGTACATTTACACAATGGAATACTACTGAGCTATTAAAAACAATGAATTCATGAAATTCTTAGGCAAATGGACGGAACTAGAAAATATCATCCTGAGTAAAGTAACCCAATCACAAAAAAACAAACACACAGTGAGTATGCACTACTGATAAGTAGATAAGTTCGGAATACCCAAGATACAATTCACAGACCATATGAAGCTCAAGAAGAAGGAAGACCAGTGTAGATACTTCGGTCCTTCTTAGATGGGGGATCAAAATATCCATGGGAGAAGATACAGAAACAAATTGTGGAGCAGAGACTGAAGGAAAGGCCATCCAGTGACTGTCACACCTGGGGATCCATTCCATACAGTTACCAAACTCAGACACTATGGTGGATGCCAGCAAGTACGTGCTGACAGGAGCCTGAGAGGCTCTGCCAGTGCCTGACAAATACAGAAGTAGATGCTCACAGGCATCCATTGGACTGAGCACAGATTCCCCAATGGAGGAGCTAGAGAAAGGACCCAAGGAGCTGAAGGAGTTTGCAGCTCCATAGGAGGAACAATAATATGAACCAACCAGTACCCCAGAGCTCCCAGGGACTACATCACCACCAAAGAGTACACATGGAGAGACCCATGACTCTAGCTGCATATGTAGCAGAGGATGGCCTTGTGGGACATCAATGAAAGATGAGGCCCTAGGTCCTGTGAAGGCTCCATGCCCTAGTGTAGGGGAATACCAGGACAGGGAAATGGGAGTGGGTGGGTTAGTGAGGAGGGGGAGGGGGAGATAGGATAGGGGGGCTTTCAGAGGGGAAATGAGGAAAGGGGATAACATTTGAAATGTAAATAAAGAAAATATCTAATAATAAAAAATACTTTATATAATTTTCAAAAGCATGCTTTTCCATTTGAATTTTTAGTGAACATGTGATCCATCCATTCATTTTTATCTATAAAACCTTTTTCTAGGCAATATTTTACAAATATTAATCTATTAAATTCAATTTCTCACAGCAAATTTGGCAGTATTTGGAGGACAAGGGACTTAGGTGTATATTTTATATACCAAAGCAGACCTGGCCTCCAGGTTCCCCCAGCATCCCTCAGTCTCTACCTGGCATACCCTGCCCCCAATCCTAAACTTTCCAGCCCAATGGCGGGACTGCCCTTCCCCTAGAAATTCTTCCCTATATAATCCAGACATTTTGCATTTGCGCACGCTCCCTCCCCCCACCCTTCCCCTCTTCTCTGTGAGCATGCCTTTTCTCTCTTTCTTTCTCCCTCTCCCCACTCACCTCAGTCCTTGGGGCCAGTTAACTCGCCAGCCCAAAAAAAGCTTCCCAATAAACCTGCCTTTAATACAATCTAATCTGGTTTGAATTGGCTCATTTCACCAGTGGTGTCAGAAAAATAATCAGGCAAATCTAAATTTCTCTAATGAATAAATATTTTTTAAGGAAATATCTAACCAATACTAAGCTTCAAGTGGACAAGAGTTGTTTTATATGAGGTGTTCCTGCCATCCTTCATACGCAAGGCTTATTTCTCCCTCCCTCACTCAGGTTGAATTAATCAGAGCTATGGTCACGAAGAAGCTTAGTCCTCTGCTGAATGGTGGGAATCTGTGACCAAGTCAAAGAGGTTATGAAAAGAACTCTTTGAATCCATAAGGGACTAAATTAAAATCGAAAGCTAGCAGGACAAAGAGAAATTCATAAACAGGATTTGGAGGGAGGAAAGGAAATGGAATTTATATGACTATATTATAATTTCAAAAAAAATAAAAGAAATAATAAAAGAGAAAAACATAACAGTCATTAGGGTGGTCGTGGCACGTGCCTTTAATTCCAGTACTCGGGTGGTAGAGGCAGGGGGAATCTTTGCGTTTGAGGCCAGCCTGGTCTACAGGGAAACCCTATCTGAAAAACAAAAAACAAAAACAAACACCACACACACACACACACACACACACACACACACACACACACACACACACTGACCATTAGAAAGTATTCCCTACCAGTTATTCCCCAGCACCAAGAAAGATGGCTCAGGCAGTACATGAAGACTTGAGGACATCTTGGGCCTCTGTGACCAGTAGAATTGTTCCAGTGAATGGGTTCCCACCTCATGCTTTTTAGAGAAGCACAGAATCTAAGCATGAAACTCAGATTCCACTGCAGAGGCCTCAGAGACATCAAAACAGTGCAAGAGCAATAAATAAACAGTCATCTCCAAGGGGACCAGACCAATCCATGAGGCTGATGAGAAAGGTGATTTTGGATCCTTCATTGGCAACCTGCCTCATGAGACGGACAAATCAAAACTTAAGGATTTCTTTAAAAATTATGGGAATATGGTAGAAATTATTCATTTTTAAAGTTTTGTTGTATCTGATAATACTGAGGAACTCTGTGAGTTTAAGGGTGACCAGGTCTTGGCCTGAGTACTTAGCCAGCCAGATCTATGTAGAGAGCTAGTCTTGGAAACACACACACGCACAGACATACACACAACTAGAGTACTAGTAAGAACTGTAAAAACTTAACTGGACAGTGGTGTCACACACCCTTAGTCCCAGCACTCAGGCAGCAGAGGCAGGTAGATCTCTGAGTTGAGGCTAGCCTGGTCTATGGAGTGAGTTCCAGGTCAGCAAGGGATACAAAGAGAAACCCTGTTTCTGAAAGAAAAAAAATTTTTTTTAAAGATTTATTTATTATTATACATAAGTATACTGTAGCTCTCTTCAGACACACCAGAAGAGGGCGTCAGATCTCATTATGGATGGTTGTGAGCCACCATGTGGCTGCTGGGATTTGAACTCAAGACCTTCAGAAGAGCAGTCAGTGCTCTTACCTGCTGAGCCATCTCTTCAGCTGCAGAAAAAAAGCTTTTAAAACTTTCATAATTTTGGTATTTTTGTGCTTGATCTAAGTATGTGTAAATGTCTGCTGCCCTTTTTCCTTGAAGAAGGGTCTCTCCTGAACCTGGAGCTAGGATGATGGCCAGAAATCACCTTCTTTTCTCTCCTCCCCCAAGGCTCACATGCTGCCATGTCTGCCTTTTTTTTTTCCCTCAAGAAAAAAACAAAAAACAACACGGGCACTGGGCTTTGGACTCTGGCCCTTGTGCTTGCACATCAAGCTTTCTTACCATTTCTCTTATCCTTGTACATTTTAAATAAGGAATACTTTATCAAAAATCATGTCATGATTTTTGAATTCATAAAAAGCAATAAAAGCATCATAGTTCAATTAGGAAAGAAAATAATAAGTCCTTGGGATATTATTAACTTCAAATTCCAAAGAATTTTATAATATTACCTTCAAATCAAAACAAAATTTCTGATTATGGACTCATATAAACAGAACTGAGATATTGTAGTTTTAACATAAAAATCGGAGTCTTGACAGTTTGGTTAGTTTTGTTTTTCAGGAAGGCTCTGAATTTCATTGACAATAGCACTAATACAAAGAGGCTGCTCTCTATTTTGGGTTGTTGTTGTTTTGTTGTTGTTATGGCCTAAAAGACTAACATTTCACAAAGAAATAACTTGCATATGTAAGGATCATAGAAGGTACAAAATGAATTAAATTATGAGAAAACATTTATGAAAGAAATCTAAATGGAACCAGCAAATAACAGGATGACAAAGCCCCAACCAGACATTTCTCACCACTAAGTTCTCAGAATGGGTTACATCTGATTGACCCCCCAAAACAACTTAGGCGATTGCCAAGGCTATTATTGGCTACTCTCCACAAACTGATGGCAAGGCCCTGTTACTGAAGATGACACTTACATTAAGAAGCTGAGATGGTGCCTAACTAGAGTCTTTACCCCTACTGACAAGAGCTCTCCAGAGCAAAAAGCTAATACCAACTGTGCAACAAATCCTCCATGTATGAGAGTGATGGGTGGGCAACACTAACCCAAACATGTGGGAGTATCACCCACTAGCTGATTGGATCTAAGGGTCACGACAGATGGAAACAATGTCTGGCACTGCTCAGGTGGCAGTAATCTGAAACTAGATAGGTCCTGGACCGAGGAGAAAACCAAATACTATTTCTGTACTAAAGGTACATAACAATGACACATATGGACATTCTGCTAAACACCTAGGATCTTACTGAGTCATCATCAGAGAAACTTCCTACTGCAGTAGATGGACACTAATATGGAAACTCACAATTGGACAATGTTAGCAATTGAGAGATCTCATAACACTCAGTCCTAAATGGGATGTCATTATCAAAACTCTTCCCCTCAAGACTCAAAGAAGTCTACAAAAAAGGAGGCTGGAAAGATTGTAATAGACAAAGGAGATGGATGATTAAAAAAAAAAAAAAAAACACAATGTCTGGGAGAGAAAACAGAATTGATGCACATATGACCTCAAAGACTTTGGCAGTTGGCTAAAAGGTACCCATAGGACCCTCCCTGGCCCCCCCCCCCACATGTACATATGAACTCAAAGGCATATATGGCCTGAACAGACCCAAAACTAGGTGAGGGTCCCAGCACTGAGTTGGGGAAGCAGACACAACCTTCCATTTCCAATCAAGAAGGGGATACAAAAACTGAAGTGGCCACCTCCTGTAACCAGGCAGGACTTCCAGTGGAGGGAGGGGTACATCAACCCACCCACAGAACCTTTGACCCAAAATCTGTCCTGCCTAGAAGATGTGCTGGATAAAGATGGAGCAGAGATTGAGGGAACAACCAACCAAGACTGGCCCAACCTGAGATGCATGCCATGGGAGAGAGCCAACCCCTGATACTATTCATATTAATTTGCTATGCTTGCAGAAAGGAGCCTAACACAACTGTCTCCTGTGAGGCTACATCCAGCATCGATGGAAACACATGCAAACACGGACAGCCGAACATCAGGTGGAGCTCAGGGAGTTTTGTGAAAGAATTGAGGATGGGATGGATTGAGAGAGCTGGAGGGGTCAAGGACACCACAAGACCTACAGAGAAAACTAACCTGAGCCCATGGGGCTCAGAGAAACTGAACCACCAACCAAAGGGCATGCTGCTGCTAGACCTAGGCCCCCTACACATTTGTAGCAGATAAGCAGCTTGGTCTTCATGTGGATCCCCTAACAATTAGAGCAGGGGTTTGGCTCTGAGTCTGTTGACTTCCACTGGATCTCTTTCTCTTATCTGGACTGCCTGGTCAGGCCTCAGTGGGAGAAGATGTACTTAGTCCTGCTGCAACTTGATGTCTTAGGGTACCAATGGAGGAGCTTCCTCTTCTATGAAGAGAAGTAGGGGGGGATTTGTAAGGGAGGCACTGGGAGGTGAGGAGGGAGGGGGCTTCAACTAGGATGTAGGTAAATGGATAAGTGAAAAACAAAAAGACTTGAGGTGGAAACTTTTAGTTTCTTTCGAAAGCTTTGTCAAATGATGTTTTGCTGAGGCACACAGACGAAAGGATATCTTGCTAAAGCAAACAGGTGAAAGAATATTTTCCTAAAGTAGACATAGGTGAAAGAATGTTTATGTTTTGATACAGCAAACATGTGAAAGGACCCGGGATGAAGGAGTGTAAATATGACCCCACAGACAGTGGGAGACAAGTACTGAGTTTTGGGTTGGTTTGTTCCGCCTCTCTATTCTTCCCCAAAGACATGCATGTATTGCCTTACATCATTGTTGAGCTCAACTTGTGATAATACCACCTCAAAGGAACTTGTTCAAGAACTGCTCTCGAAGTCCCTGCAGCAGCTTGCAGCTAGCTTCTGTGTCCTCACCTCAGGACAAATGGCTAGCCTGGAAGCGTCTTAAGAACTATACTGTAGTTGCCAGTTCATGGCTGGTGTCTGTCTGCCTCAAGTACTGGATTCAGCAGTTGCAGAATCGTATTTGGTGTTTTGCTATGAGAGTGAACTGCTGCCAAAGAACTATTGCTGAACAGGTCTACTTCCCCCACATCCTAATAACTTTTCTACTACCTCTGCTGAGTGGTGGCTAGAGGAAAAGTTGAGCCCTTATTAAAAGTAGGTTGCAAAAAAATTATGCCTATACTTACTAAACTCAAAAAAATTTTTCATAGTATCTGATTTTTTAAAAAAAGATGTGTCTATGTATGTGCATGCGCCATGTGTGTATGAGTGCCCATGGAAGCCAAATGGGAGTTGGATCCCCTGGAGCTGGAGATAAAGGCAGCTATAATATGGATGTTGGGAAGTGAACTCAGGTCTTCTGGAAGAGCAAAAGCACTCTTAACCACTGAGCCATTTCTCCAGTGTCTAATCTTGATAGTTAATATTTCAAGAAAGAAGTATGCAAACAGAGAAAAAAAAAACCTGGCTATATGAGTATTACTCTGGGGAATTTAAAATTGGATAGGAGAATAATTTCTGCATTTATTAAATAACATCATGCTATAAATGTCAATCAAATTGTTGTAAGTCTATACTTTGCTTTGTAAAGGAAAATGCATTTTCTTAGTTTTCAAATACAGAAACAGAACTCTCTGCATGGTATTTTTCTCTTACCTCTTGAAATTCAGTAGTCCCTTATAAAGAGAATTGACTGTATGTGAGTTTCATCCTGTCCAAATCTATGTCTCATGGAATTTACCTAGATAATTTAGATTG
Organism: Mastomys coucha; assembly: GCF_008632895.1. NCBI lineage: Eukaryota > Metazoa > Chordata > Mammalia > Rodentia > Muridae > Mastomys > Mastomys coucha. The sequence continues at coordinate 80,874,118 of NW_022196911.1, forward strand.
AAATTGCCTAGATAATTCAGACTAACTGAAAAGCAAAACTAAGCTTTAATCCAAGTAATTCACAAATCGTTCTAGTTATTTTAAATAAACCATTCCCAACTTACAAGCATACTAATCAGTCATTTATTAAAATGACTAAAATAGGGTTGGCGAGATGGCTCAGCAGGTAAGAGCACTGACTGCTCTTCCGAAGGTCCTGAGTTCGGATCCCAGCGACCACATGGTGGCTCAAAACCACCCGTAATGTGATCTAGCGTCCTCTTCTGGTGTGTCTGAAGACAGCTACAGTGACTTACGCCAGAGTGAGTGGGCTGGAGCGAGCAAGTCAGCAGGCCAGAAGAGGTCCTGAGTTCAGTTCTCAGCAGTCACACATATGGTGGCTCACGGCCATCTGTACAGCTACAGTGTACTCATACACATAAAATAAATAAAATAAATCTTTAAAAAAAAATGACTAAAATACAGAAAACATTTTTTTTAGTCATTTATAATTAATTTCCCCTGGCTAGCCCCAAAATTCTGCTTGAATTATAATGTGACAAAATACTGAGTAATCAACAATAATAAGATGATTTAAAAGCATACTACTACAAATGTTTGTGTGTATTTTCACCTACATTGCCAGGAACCAGCCCAGTGCCAAGTACTGAGGAAAGTAGCGATGGGTAGCACCAGCCGTTTTCAGGGACAAAACTTAGTTTTACGAAAATAAAAGTTGTTTATTTTTGGTAATATTTACCTTTAACTCTTTGCTATTCTAAGGCAAGAAGCTGCTGGCTTTTGATAACTGACTCCTGCTGTTCAGCAGCAGGAGATTAAGAATTAGCTGTCTTGTCTACTCTGGGAACAGCTCTCAGTCTTGGCCCCTCACCCCTGAAAATGTATGCCTGCTCCAAGTTCGCCTCTACTGGCTCCCAGACCAGGAGCGCCCTCTCAGTTGCTGAGTTGTCCACTGTCTGCAGTGGAGTTAAGCCACCACAGATGCCAACAGATGAGAGCCTCAGCAGCTTGGCAGTCCGGCGGCCTCTGACCTCACTAATCCTTAGTCACAGCTTCCAAACCAGCACCATTTCAAGGGACATCGACACAGCTGCCAAGTTCATTGGAGCTGGGGCTGCTACAGTTGGGGTGGCTGGCTGTGGGGCAGGGATTGGGACTGTTTTGGGAGTCTCATCATTGGCTATGCCAGTTGCTTCTCTGAAGCAACCCTTCTCAAACTCGATTCTGGGCTTTGCTTCCCGCAGAGGCCTAATGGCGGCCTTTCTCATCCTCTTCTCCATGTGAAGCAGCTGTCTCCACTTCCACCTCCATGGTTCTTTTGTGTCTTGTCTACCCTATATGTTCCTTTTCCTGTACCTCCCCAAGAAGCCTGGGGAAAGTGCTTGGCTCAGAGTTTGACAGAGAGAAGACAAATAAATATTGTACTAATAAGAAAAAAGAAAAGAAAAGGAATTAGCTCATTTGGTCTCTTTGTTCTTTTATTGGGAGCCCCTAACTGATCAGCTAGAGGCGCAAAGTTTCATTAGTTCTTTTTTGTGAGGCAGAGAAAAAGGAAAAGAAAGTCACACAAACAGAAAGAAAAACTCAACTCACTCAGAATGAAGCAAAAGAAAAAAAAAAGAAGCCCCAACCTTTATTGCCGAAAGAAAGAAATGCTTTTCCATTATTGTCATTCTTAGGTCTTATACTTTATTAACTCTTTTGCTTTCTCAGGATAATTGATCACATAGTTTTCCAAGCAGGTTTACATTCTGTAAGTTCATAGCAAGCTAAAGACATTAATTCAAGTCATAAATCAATAAGGAATTACAGCAGAAATGTTTACATATGTTTCCATTAAGACTACTACCCGACTAAATATTCATTATCTATTATTAGCTCCATAAATTCATTAAAAGTTTAAAACAATAATTCTATGTCATAAGTGAGCACAATTTTGCCAAGAGACAGATCATCTTCCTTGTGTCTCATTAGTTTGGAAGTTTTGTATATATAAACCAATCAATATTTTATTTTCTGTCCTTGCACCTACAATAAATTGTCCATTCCCAGTTTATGATCTTCAGTTACTAGACAGTGATCTCACAGCTAACCAAGAAAGAATGTTTTCCCAGACTGTCAATTGTTCCAAGCCTGCTTTCATATCCTAATGCAATTAGCCGTAACACATGAAGGTTTACACAGCTCTAATTGCAGCTTTCATACTATAGAGGCCTCAAAATTACTTGTATAAATTTAGGAATTCTATAGAATCATTACTAGGAATTTTGGAATCATCAATTTGTCTACACAGCATGAGAGTACATCTTCATTGATCTGCAGAAAATCTGCCCAATAGGGTAGGCCAACACCCAGGAATCATTTTCTATGTAATAGTGACAGGAAAGACATATCAGGAGCAAGAAGCAATCCTAGGATAAAAATCTCTGAAAGCCCTACAATTCAGAGCTCACCCATTGCAGCCATGCAAAGCAGTGGGCCATCTTCAGAAAGCCTCCTTGCATGCCTTTAGCCTCTCCTAGATGGCTCCTGACACTACAGTATAAACTAATTAAGTTTGAGGGTAAGTATAGGAATGCTATAATCAACCTGAGTCAGGCATGTGGACAGACCACTCATTTAAAAAATAAGGACATAAATAAAAAAGACTTCTGAAAATTTGGCATGGTAGTGTGGGTCTGTATCCCTGCATTCAGAAGGTAGAGGATCAGTAGTAGTTCAAGGTCATATCTTGCTATTAAGTTTGAGGCCTTGTTTCAAACAACTAAAAGCTAGCCAACTACCAGCACCACCACCACCACCACTACCACCACCAAAGCAACCCCCACTGGTTCACACTATCTTCCTCATCTAACTGATAATCCTCCCAGTTCTGAAGGTAAATTGGGTTGCTCCCCTAAGTTTTCACAAGTCCTTGGAACATAGAAATAGTTGACCAAATAGCATGTTGTTTCCCCTACCTTCTTTATTAGTGCTGGAAGGAGAACAGGAAACTACATCTGTTAGGCAAGCTGCTCTAATTACTAAGCTACACCCTCAGTGTTCAGTGTTCTTGTTTTCTTAAATGTAAAATTTGTAGTAAGCAAGAGTCAAAATATAGTTTTAAAAAACTGTACTGTTTAAACAAGTATTAAGCAAACTACAGTGTGCTATAGTTATTACCTTGACCTGTCCTTCCAAAGTAACAGGTAGGCAAGATCAAGCCACGCTCATTCATTCATTCATTCATTCATTCATTCATTCATTCATTTTGGTTTTTTGAGACAGGATTTCTCTGTGTAGCCCTGGCTGTCCTGGAACTCACTCTGTAGACCAGGCTGGCCTCAAACTCAGAAATCTGCCTGCCTCTGCCTCTCAAGTGCTGGGATTAAAGGCATGCGCCACCACCACTGCCCAGCCAAGCCATGCTCTAAGTCCACACCAGCTCATAGCCTAACCTAGAATCTTCAGTATCTTGTACTGATCTAAACATTGTATTATTCAACTATTAAGTAAATATGAAAAAGAGGAAAATCAAGACTTAATAAATTTTATAACAGTATATAAGCTGCTATTATCAGAAAAGTTTTATTTGATTCAATCACAAGGGCAACTATAATGCTTCACTCATCATAAGACATAGCAAATAATTATCTTCAGTATTAGCATTAAAATAATTTACCCACACAATAAATTTTCAAAGTAATATGGTGAATATCTCAAATTGACATTTAAGTAAATGATCAAGAATACATGGCTACAAGAATCTACTGCTAGTGATAAAAAAGGGTTTCTCTAATTCTACGTATATGAGTAGTGCACGGTAGCTGTCTTCAGACACACGAGAAGAGGGCACTGACTCCCATTATAGATGATTGTAGGCCACTATGTGGTTGCTGGGAATTGAACTGAGGACCTCTGGAAGAACAGTCAGTGCTCTTAACCACTGACCATCTCTCCAGCCCTCTCTAATTCTAAAAAAAATAAAAA
>NW_022196911.1:80878096-80881177 GCF_008632895.1 Mastomys coucha
AATAAAAAAAAAAAGTTTCACATAGAGTAAGAAGAGGTAAACTTCAAACTCTCAAACATGAAAGATCCCCCTGGTAAACTTCAAACTCTCAAACATGAAAGATCCCCCAGAATTCCAGACACATGCTATATGCAACTTCCAGGAACTAGGACCTGAAAATCTTTGGGAGACATTATTTAGTCTACCATAGTCTCTAAACACAGATGCTACAGTCCCAAGAGAATAAAGTGAATTTCCATTGTTTCCTCATTTCCTCTCTGTCTTCTTTCCTCCTATACCTCCTCCTTGAATACAGACAGACAAACTCAAGTGTGTGGCACAGCAAGCAAGCTAGAGAAGTCTCCATCTCTCTGAAGGAGTTCGAGAAGATTATTTTGTAACTCCTGGGTCTGCCTTAGCCCTAAAAGGCAAACCAGTCTGAACTAAAATTGAGTCTAAGACAGCTATTGTGAAATAGCTCCAATGGGGATACACAGGCTTTGAAAGGAATTGACATATAAACAACCAATGACGACAAGTACGAAGTTATAGTCTGAGTCCACTGTCATCATACTTTGATAAAACATGTTAACATCGCCAAGAACCAGAGTCTCTGAACATTCCAAATGTCTAGACTGTAATTAAAAACTCCTCAACATAAAAGAACCAAGGAAATAATAACAGGTACCAACAAACTGATGACACAGATACTATAGTTATTAGACAAGAACTTTACTAATCATGTAATTTAAAACCTGTGGGGGGGGGGGTAAATTCTCTTTTTAAGGGCAACCATGACTTGAATGACTAATTCTATTAATTATTAACACTGTGTTAATTAGTTTAATCAGATTACTGTTTTCATAGCTCTACTAATACTAAGTAGAAAAAGTGTTTCAACTTTGCCAAAACTTTTTTTAAATTTATTTACTTATTATGTATACAGCATTCTGCCTACATGTACGCTTGCAAGCCAGAAATGGGCACCAGATCTCATTATAGGTGGCTGTGACCCACCATGTGGTTGTTGGGAATTGAACTCAGGACCTTTGGAAGAGCAGCCAGCAGGTTTAACCTCTGAGCTATCTCTCTAGCCCTCGCCAAAACTTCTTTTGTTTTTTTTTTTTTTTTTGGTTTTTTCGAAATGGGTTTTTCTGGATCGCCGTGACTGTCCTGGAACTCACTCTGTAGCCCAGGCTGGCCTCGAACTCAGAAATCCGCCTGTCTCCGCCTCCCAAGTGCTAGGATTAAATTGCCAAAACTTTTTAAAAAGTATTTATTGTCATGGATGTTGGTATTTTGTCTGCATATATTAGGTGCATTAAGGCACCAATCTCAGGGATCCCAGGCGAGAGCATCCCTGAGATCCCTGAGATAAGTTATAGACATTGGTGCTGGGAATCAGCCTGGATTCCCTGGAAAGGCAGCCAGTGCTCTTAACCACTGAACTATCTCTTTGGCCCCATAATTTAGGGGTGGGGATGGGGAGACGAGGTAGGCCACAGCTTACTATGTAGTCAGTGTCAAAGTTACAGAAATCTGCCTGTCTCTGGCTCCTAAGTGCTGTGATTAAAGATTGCACTGGCTAATTTTAAGTCAACTTGACACAATCTAGAGTTATCTGAAAGGAAGGAATCTCAACTGAGAAAATGCCTCCATAAGATCGTGGATTTCAGGTAAACCAATGGGGTACTTTCTTAACTAGTGATTGATAGAGGAGGTCCATCCCTGGGCTGGATGTCCTGGGTTCTCTAAGAAAGCAGGCTAAGCAAGCCAGGATGGTAAGCCAGTAAGCAGCATCCCTACAGGTTTACAGTATCAGCTCCTGCTTCCAGGTTCGTGACCTGCTTGAGTTCCTGTTCTGACTAACTTCAGTGATGAACTACAATGTGGAAATCAAAGAAATCTTTTCTTCCCCAACTTGCTTTTGGTCATGAGGTTTCTTCATAGCAGTAGTAACCTTAGCTAAGACAAAGGTGAACACCACCATATCAGGCTCTTTGATGATGTTTAGTCACCTGTTTTCAGAACACTACCCATAGGGGGCAGTCTATGGCTACTGGAAACAGTTCAAGAGTAAAATAAGTAAACTATGACCACAGAATATACAACAGATCTACTATTTTATAAGATGAACTTAAGGTATTGTAATAACCATCATCCTGCTCCATTAAAGTGAGAAGGCCTAATACCTACAGGCCTAAGTGACATTTAGCTGTTTAAAGCACTGTTAATACCTGGCCATGGTGACTGACAGCTATGACCCCCAGCACTGGGGAGACTGAAGCAGGCAGAGTGAGTTCAAGAACAGTCTGAGCTACTCAGCAAGTTCCAGACAGCTACATGGGAAAGAGAATAGAAGATAAAGAAAAGAGGAAAAGGAGGGAAATTAAGGTATTATTCTTAAATAAAAATTTTCAAATTTGAAATTACTATTCAGAGCTGAAATAGAAGTTTTCTATCCACTCATAAAATAATTTAAGCAAATAATTTTTCCAGTATTAATCCTTTCAGTAATGCCAATTACAAATAATATTAAAATGGATGGTTCAGCAGATAAAGGCACTTGCTGCCAGGAGTGACAAACTGAATTCATTTTCTGTGAATAACATAGAAGAAAAACCAACTACTGAACACTGTGCTCTGATCTCTATAACTAATACACACATACACACACATACACACACACACACACACACACACACACACACCCTACAGTAAAAAAAAATAGATTTAAAAAATTCCTTCAGGGGCTGGAGAGATGGCTCAGTACTTAAGTGCACTTGTTGCTTTTTCAGGACTACAGTTCAGTTCCCAGCATCCATATCCGGTAGTTCACAAACACCTGTAAGATCAGCTCTAGGGGATCCAACAATACCCTCTTTTAACTTTCGCAGGCACCTACACGTGTACATACACACAAATTCTTTAAAGTTCAGAGGATAAATTTTTTACAAACATTCAATCACATAAATATCATGAGCTGTTTGGTTGATAAACATTTGTTATATACTGAAAATTATAAAGCCAGGTGGTGGTGGTGCACGCCTTTAAACCCAGCACTTGGGAGGCAGAGGCAGGTGGATTTCTGAGTTCGAGGCC
>NW_022196911.1:80881236-80881791 GCF_008632895.1 Mastomys coucha
AAAAAAAAAAAAAAAAGAAAAGAAAAGAAAAGAAAAAACAAACAAAAATTATAAAATTATAAAATGCCATTGAAGAATCTTTCTAATTTCCTGGAACAAAATACATAATTGTTTAAATGATAATTCTTCCAAATGAATCTACAGATTCAATATAATTCCTATTAAGTCAGTAGCCCTTTTTTTTCCTTTTGCAGAAACTGTAAGCTGATCCTAAAATTCTTATGGAAATGCAAGGGATCCAGAATAGGTAAAACCACTTTTAACTACAAGAATAAAGTTGAAATAATATTTTCCTTCTGATTTTAAACCTACAAAATTACAGTTAACAAGATTGTGTGGGGACAGGGAAAAAGAATGTAGTACTGATGAAAGATTTTAAAAAAAAAAATCACAAAACTTAAAATTAGTTAATAATTTTAATGAGCTATAATTCATAAAGGTTTTAGTTTACACTTTCAGCCCACTGATAGTCACCAAGTGTATCAGGACAATTCAAGTTAGGTTAGCTGCTGAGCCATCTCACCCGCCCTATCAGAACAATTCAAGTTAGGTTAG
>NW_022196911.1:80881874-80915027 GCF_008632895.1 Mastomys coucha
CCCTATCAGAACAATTCAAGTTAGGTTAGCTGCTGAGCCATCTCACCCGCCCTATCAGAACAATTCAATCAAGAATGAATAGTCTACTCAACAAGGAGCCCTGATACTGTACATCTGCATGTGTAACAATGAACTTGTACCTAACACACAATATACAATATACAAAAGTTAATACTAAATGAATGAAAGTTAACACTATAAAATGCTTAGGGAATACAGAAACCTTAGGTAAAGCAATGGTTTCTTTCTTTTTTTTTTGTTTTTTGTTTTTTGTTTTTTGTTTTTTCGAGACAGGGTTTCTCTGTGTGCAATGGTTTCTTAAACAAAAAAGAAACAGTACAAGTGATCTATGGACTTCACTAATTTTAAGTTTTGTGATTAAAAAAGCACCATGGAGAGAATGAGAAACCACCTAGAGAATGGGAAAAAAATGTTTGCAAGTAATGTATCTTATAAAAGGGCCTATATTTAGTCTTACACTCCAATAAAGACAACCCAATTTAAAAATGGACAGGAATCTGCTTTTGGGTACACACATGTATGTACAGATAGATGTTTATACACAAGCCAAAGAGATCAAATAATGTGACCTAAATGTCTTCCAGCACCATGAAACAGTTCTGTTTAAGCAAAAGAGCTGAGAGGGAAAAACAGCTGAACAATCTATGAATTTGGAAACCATTTTCTATTCATTACCATAACTTTTTTTTTTTGTTGTTTTTTTTCGAGACAGGGTTTCTCTGTATAGTCCTGGCTGTCCTGGAACTCACTCTAGACTAGGCTGGCCCTGCCCCTGCCTCCCAAATGCTGTGATTAAAGGCATGTGCCACCACCACCTGGCCATTACTATGAACTTTTAAGTCCCTTCATTATTTTGTTTTATTTTTTGAGAAAAGGTCTCACTGCGTAGGCCTGCCTGTCCTTGTCAAAAGATTCACTTGCCTCTGCCTCTCAAGTACTAGGATTAAAGGCATGCACCACCACACCTGGCTATGTCCCTTTTTCTAATTGGCAGGCCATACCATAGTATTAAATTATTTGTTAACATATTTGTACTATACCAGTATTCAAGACAAACTTATAAAGGGAAAGCAAGAATATGAGTTACAGGAACCCATACTAAAACAGATCCCAATAAACAATGTAAAGAGATGCAAATAATAAACAAAAATCTAAAGCGATGTAAAACAACATATATCCTCAACAAAAATATTATTTTTAGAAAGAGAATGTTTACAAGCTTAGCTTGTTTGTTTGTTTTTCAAGACAGGGTTTCTTCAGGCAACCCTGGCTGTCCTGGAACTAACTCTGCAGACCAGGCAGATCTCAAACTTGCAGAGATCTGCCTGTCTCTACCTCCTTAATGCTGGGAATAAAGGCATGTGCCACCACCACCCAGCAGCATATTTTATTTTTATTTAACATTTTACAATTTAAATAAGAATTAAATAAGTTCTAATAAACAATTATTTCATTTACAAGATTTATGGACTCAACTTGATTCAATACAAAATTTGTAAAACATACAATATAAAAATTAAATGTGCCAGATGATATTTAAAATAAGGAGGCAATCATATAAATAGTTAATATAGTTATTCATCAGTTGCAAAGGCACCAAAGACCAAAAGTGTGGCTGTAGAGGGTTTCCATTCAACTTTCAAGAATAAAACTCATCTAAACCAGGACTTTGTTGCTTACCTATTAAGCAAGAAAAGTAACTGTAAGGAAGATGAACTCCAAGGAGACTCCTGCAGAATTTTAGAAACAAAAGGGACCAGAGCACAGGGAGGATAGCCTACACCTATAAAGCTAGTGCTCAGGAGATGAAAACATGAGCGTAAGAAGTTCAAGGCAAGCCTCAGTTACACGATGAGTTGGAAGCCAGTCTGAGCTACAACAGACCCTGTCTCAAAACAAAGCATTTAATATCAGAAAAGAATTTAACTTGAAATTTTAAAAAAATACTTAAATTTAAGCTGGTAGACAACTATGAGAGAAACATAGCAACTTTAGGAGGTATTACCTCAGCAACTTTAGGAGGCACTCCATCCCCCAGCACTTCCCTGATGAAGCAGTGCTGACTCATGTAATAGGAGAGTCCACAGGTCCTCTTGAAGGCATCTTTGAGTCGTTTCAGCTCAACATCTGTAACTACAAATCAGAAACAGAAGATGGGTAAGAAACCAGAAAGAAAAGAGGCTTTCAACACCCAGCTCCTCAGTCGTCAGATGAGGGCACACACCTATAATCCCAGTACTTGGAGGCTGAGAGAAGAATGGAGCCTGAGGCCAACTTGAGCTAAATGGAATGTCTTTTATTAAAACAAAAGGGGGGGGGGGCAAGCCACCAGAAGTAGGCATAGGGCACAGACCTTTAATCCCAGAGGCAAGGGAACTTGAGTCTGAAGCCAGTCTGGTCAACAGAGTGAGTTTCAGGAAAGCTAGAGCTACACAGAAAAACCTACCTCAAAAATAAAACAAAACAAAAAAACAATAAAAATAAAAAATAAAAAACAAAAGGGAGGGAGCTCAGAGCTTAAGAGCACTGTCTACTCTTCCACAGGTCCTGAGTTCAATTCTCAGCTACCACATGGTGGCCCACATAATTACCTGTAATTCCAGTCCAAGAGGACATTCATACACATAAAATTTTATTTTAAATGAGAAGGCGAAACTTTAAAATATGCACAGAAACTTTACGCCAGAGAATTTCAAACAGACAGGCTAAATGGCATTAGATTCTGGTATCAATGCTTTTTGGGCGTTAACACACACATTTCCTTTGTAAGAAAAGTACGTTATTTTGAACAGTCTCCAATTTAGATTTTTGCTATTTCACACGTACACAAAAAATTATAAACAGATGATACTAATAATTCAAAATTGGAGGGATTTCAGATGGCTCAATGGTTAAGAACAAATAAAGGCTCCTAGTACCTTGTCAGGTGACTCACAGCCATCTGTAAGTCTAGCTCTGGAGAGAGCCAATACGCTTGATCTTGGACACCCATACTCAATGCACAAACCCACACACATAATATTTTTTTAAAAGCTATCTTAATCTAATTATAAATACATTATATATTAATATATTACCTATAAGTATATATAATGAATATTTATTCAAAACCAGGCTAAAAAGTTAAGAGCACTGCTAAACAATCAAAAGAAGTTCAGATCCCAGCACCTATATACAAACACTTTTGTAACCCCAGTACTATGGTGGATAGAACAGGAGGATCACGGGAGCTTGCTGGCCAGAAAAATGTGAGGTCGAGGTTCAGTGAGACCCCATAGCAAAATAAGAAAGTAGGAAGAGAGAGAAAAGGACATTTGACACTCTTCTCTGGCACACACAGAGGTAAGCACTCCTAAATACAAATAAGCATATACTCCATGCACACACATTTCTATCTACTTATCTATTATCTATCTATCTAATTTATGTATCCTATGACTTTAGGCATTTAAGACATCTTTCTTTTTTTTTTTTTGTTTTTTGTTTTTTGTTTTTTGAGACAGGGTTTCTCTGTATAGCCCTAGCTGTCCTGGAACTCACTCTGTAGACCAAGCTGGCCTCTGCCTCCCAAGTACTAGGATTAAAGGTATGCACCACCCCATTGCCCAGTTGACATATTTCACTTTATACAATAACCTGTCTAAACAAAGGAAGCCTGGTAACCTTAGTTAGATCTCTTCGATAACTCAAATAAAGGTGAAAGTAGAAAAATCAACTCCACAAGGCTGTCCTCTGACCTTGACACAAGATGTGGGGCACAGGCTCCACACCAACACATATCATGCACTGGCACTGTCTTTGTTTGGTTTTTCTTACTATGATAAAATACCATGGCCAAAATGAACATGGAGAAGGGGTTTAATCTGGTTTACACTGGATCATCAAAGGAGGCCAGGACAGGAACTCAAGGCAGGAAACTTTGGGGGTAAGAACTGAGGCAGAAGAACTCACTTACTGGCTGGCCAACCATGGGTTGCTCGATTTTTATAAAACTGAGGACCACCTGCCCACAGTAACACACCCAAATAGTTTGCTGGGCCCTCCATATCAATCTTTAATCAAGAAAATTCCCTACAGGCTTGCCCAAAAGACAATCTAATGAAGAACTTTCTCAAGTAAATTTCCTCTTCCTAGATGACCCTAGTTTAAATCAAGTTGACAAAAATTTAAGGAGCACACAAGCAGTAGCAATAAAATTAATTAATTAAAAGAGAAGTGAGGAACAATTACAATGAAGATACAAAAATGGTTGCCTTTGGCTCGAGTTGGATGAAACAAAGACTTCTGGATGCAGAAGAGAATTACATAAGCTTTTAAAGGTGAAGCCATGTAAAAGGGTCAAGAGCATGCCAAACAGAGGGAATATTTTACATTAATGTGTGGAATTATACCAGAAGAAAGATGAGGAGGAGGAGGAGAGAGGAGGAAGAAGGAAGAAGAGGAAGAAAGGAGGGCAGAAGGAGGAGGGAGGCAGAGGCAAAAAGAAGGCAGGAGATGATGTTTACAACTGTGAAGATCAAGTTACAGTTACTTTACTCTACCAAGAGGGAGGGATACAACTGAGACAAACTCTAAGCCAACTAGAAACAGGCATGAAGTGCAGAACCTTCCCTCTAAAACAGTGCAGAGAGAGCAAAAAGCAGACCACTATTAAGAAGAGGTAACAGAAGAGTTGACAGACCTCAAATCTGTTCTGAGAATAGAAAGCAGCAGTCTAGAGCAACACTGCGTTTCCATCCTTGGAAGGCAAAAGGAGTAAGTCAAAATAAAAGGCAACTCTATGAAAGACATATGGTAACTTTGGGAAATTACATTAGCTTTTTAATTTCTTGAGTATAAAGCTTAGAAAGGTTTGTTGGGAGTCCTTGGCATAAAGATAACTAAAACACTGGGTAAAAAACATAAAACTGAAAGAAACCAAAATTTACAATGTCTAAAAAGGAGGTTATGAAAAGAATGGCAAAGAAAACTGGTAATGAAAACCTAAAAACATGTTCCCCAAAGGCCAGAAAGAAGTTTCTGATAAGAAGTCCCAAGGTAGAAATGGCCAGCAAGATAAAGATGGAAAGGGCTTGGCAAACAGCTAATCACTCAGTAAATGTTTGTCATATGCATGGAGGGTTCCAGGTTCAACAACGTGAGGAGCAATGATTAAAAAAAAAAAAAAAAAAAAAAAAAAAAAAAAAAAAAAAAAAAAAAAAAAAAAAAAAACACAATATAATTCAAAGTTACCAAAACGTAGTTCATCAGAAATCGAATTTACTAACGTCTACAATATACCAACTCAGTATTTTGTTTTTTGATGTGAAAACAGAACATAGAACAAAGCTCATCTCATTAATCATAGTAATTACAGAGAAAACTTTGCTACTAGAAAATAAATTAAATATTATATTAGAATATAGTACTGCAATCTTCTATTGTTGGTTAAAAAATTACTTGCACAACTATTAGCTTTTGTTCCTAAAGGCATTTCACAATTTTGTAGTCAAGCAAGTTCTACTACAAAAGTTATTCAAGCCAGGCATGGGAGTGCATTCCTGTCATCTCAGCACTGGGGATATACAGGCAGAGGGATCAGGAGTTCCAGGACATCCTGGGCCAGAGTGAAATCCTATCTAAGACCAAAAAAAAAAAAAGAAAAGAAAAAGAAAAAGTAAACTAAATACATTCAGAGTAGCCTGCACAGCTACATAAAATACCACAAAATTTTGTCAAATCATAACTGGCAAATTATGGGAGCTATAAAGATAAATGTCAATAATCTAGGTCTTATTCCACGTCAGCCGCTGTTAGGCCTTTATCTTTAGTCTATAGCTCCCCTTTTTTTCAGGTACACATACATTGTGAAATATTCACAACTATTTCAATAGTTATTTCCCTGCCACACAACTACAACCACCTGAGGAGTATTTAAAGAACTGATGTCCAACACCCCTCCCCCAACCAACCAATACAAAGTTCACACTTTACAACTTCACATTACAGTTGCCAAAAGATTTTATTTCCAAAAAACACATAATTTTACAGGAAATTTATAGGTTTGTGATGGGCTTCATGCACAGCTAGCCTGAGCAGTGGGTTGGGCATGTCTGCCAGAGGAAGGGCACTCGAGTTCAAATGCAGGATAACAACACAAGTTTATACAAAGTAATAAGGAACATAACAAATAAAAAGTGCAAAAGGAATACAGATGAAGAAACTATCATGAAAGAATCTTAGAAAATGGAAATTCACATGACAAAAATTTTTTTAAAAAAATCAACAGTGAAAAGCCTGGCCTAGACATGCACATCTGTAATCTTAGCACTAGGGAACCAGAGGCAGAAGTATCAGAGCAAGTTTGAGACCAGGCAGCACTAAATAGCAAGACTCTGTCAAAACAAACAGAAAAAGAGACCTGAGGAATACGTCCAAAAGCAGGAAAGGAATAAATATGCTTGGTAAGTTTGGGCTTTTAAAGAAATTATCCTTAGAATTATTCTAGAAAAAGAATAAGCGGGGAAGTGGTGGCGCACACCTTTAATCCCAGCACTTGGGAGGCAGAGGCAGGCGGATTTCTGAGTTCAAGGCCAGCCTAGTCTACAGAGTGAATTCCAGGATAGCCAGGGCTATACAGAGAAACCCTGTCTCGAAAAACAAAAAAAAAAAAAAAAAGCTGAATATCCCAGTACAAACTGTTCCTCCACTTGGTTATAGAAAAAAGGCTGGTTCAGGCTGTGTTCCTCATTACTAGGAATCTTTCCTAGGGTTACTCTCATAGATTCCATGGAAAGAACCTACCATAATTTTCATCAATGATCAGAGACTTTATCCAGCAACTGATGGAAGGAGATGCAGAGTCCCACAGCCAAGCATCAGGAGGAGGAAGGATAGGAGGAACCAGAGAGGTCACAGATGCTACAAGAACAGGACCCACAGGATGAACTGACTGGAACTCACAGGGGCTTGCAAAGATCAGGGAGCCTGTAGAGGGTCCGACCTATGTCCTCTGCATGTATGTTATGACTGAGTGTCTTGGTGTTCTTGTGGGGGCTCCTAACAGTGGAAGCAGGCTGTTTCTCTTTGGCCTACTTGCAGACACTTCTACTGGGGTTGCCTCTTCCTGACCTTGTTTGATGTGATGGTATGTGCCTTGTCCTACTGAGGTTGGCTATTTGGTTGATTGATATTCCTGGGAGGTCCACTCTTATTTGAGGGTAGGCAGAGGTAGGGTGAATCTGGGGGAGTGGGAAGATTAGGGGTGGGGGCTGGAGGGAGGAGAGGAGGGGGAAACTGCAGTTGGTATGTAAAATTAGAGAAGAATAAAAAAAAAAAAAAAAACTGAACACACAGTATGCACCTATAATCCCGGTACTGAGGAGCAGAAGTGGAAAATGAAGACAGGAATCCTGAGGTGTGTATACAGTGAAAGATCCCCTCTCAAAAAAGGTGGAAGGAGACCAGCTCTGGCCTCTAGATGTACACACACGTGTAAGTGTATCTGTACTCACATGTGTATACACCATACACATACAAATAGTAAAAGTAATTTTTTAAAATAAGAAAGGAACATAAAAATAAAATCTATATTTCATTGCTATCCATAGTTACAAAAAATTGTGTCACCTCTAAGTAACAAGGCTGTTCAGATTCAAGGACCATGAGAGAATGTCAAAGCTATTATTATAAGAAGCCTGTTGTCATAGCCACTTTTTGAAAATATGTCATATATATGAGTAGGAAATATTCATATTAATAAATTATCATTTGGATTGGGTTTTCTTTTTCCATAGGTTCCTAAACAACTCGTGTAATTTCCTTTTACAAATCCTGTCATGACAGCTTAGATATCTAAGTACTAAAGATAATGGTACTCTGTAAAACAGGAGTGCTACTGCAGAGGTCAGATTAAGAAGAGTTAAATTGTTAGGGTGGTGGTTGTGCATGACTTTAATCCCAGCACTCGGGAGGCAGAGGCAGGTAGAGCTCTGTGAGTTCGAGGCCAGGGCTACAAAGAAAGACCCTGTCTTGGAAACAAACAAACAAACAAACAAGCAAGCAAACAAACAAACAAACAAAACAGCAATACAGAATTATATCTAGGCAGAGTTAGAGCTAAACTAAATATTTAAATTTCCAGTCCAACCCCTTTGGAAAATATAAGACCAAGTAGCAGAATAGACCTGATCCATACCAAATAGCAACATTAATATAGACTTAAAAGAACAAGGGGATGAGCAGGGATTGTAACCTATTTCTTCATCAAAACAAAGACACAAACCTTTCAATATTTAAGATTTACCCAAGACCAACAAGAGAAAAGGGGGCTAGGGGTAACACCCAAGCACAAGAATGAAAAGTACTTAGGCCATCTTTAGAAGAATTTGTGATCCAAAGCTCTAAGTATATTCTATGGGGTTAATGTAAAGGTAATCTTTTTCCATACTTAATTAGTTCCATAAAGAAGTATACTACTTAATAAGCCAACAGCCTTGCTATTTGTAGGAAAGAAAATGAAAGATAAAAGAATTAAGAGTTTTCTCATAATTTTTTAAACTATTTTTCATTTTATGTATATGGATGTTTTACATGTATGTATGTTTGTTGTATCTGTGCACCATGTATGTACCTGGTGCCAGGTGTCAGAGCCCTGGAACAGTTGTAAATCACCATGTAGGTTCTAGGCATTGAGTCTGGGTCTTCTGGAAAGGCAACAAATGCTCTGAACCACTGAGTCATTTCCCATGGTCATAGGTTTTTTATAGAAAGGGCAAAATCACAATTTCAAAAAATCCATTTATAAAGAAAGCTATTATGGCTAGGGAGATGACTCAGTTGGTAAAATACTTGCTCTGTAAGCATGAGGCCCTGAGTTCTGATCCCCAGCACCAAGTTAAAATAGGTGGGGGGTCGGAGCCAAGAGATGACTCAGGTGTTAAAAGCACTGGCTGCTCTCTTGGCCCCAGTTCAATTTAAACCCTTATACAACTGCTCACAACTATTTGAAATCCCAGTCTCAGCAGATCTACATCTTCCTTTTACCTGTAGTGCAAAGATAGAGGCAGGCAAAACACTCACACAAATAAAAATAGGGCTCAGTTGATAGAGTACTTGGCTAGCATTCATTAAATTTAATCCTCAGCACCCACAACTGACAACAATCTGTCACTCCAGTTCCAAGGGACCCAATACTCTCTTCTGGCTTCCAAAGGCACCAAGTATGCAAGTGGTACACAGACAGACACACAAGCAAAGTATCCATGCACATAAAAACTAAAAAAGTAGCCGGGCGGTGGTGGCACACGCCTTTAATCCCAGCACTTGGGAGGCAGAGGCAGGCAGATTTCTGAGTTCAAGGCCAGCCTGGTTTACAGAGTGAGTTCCAGGACAGCCGGGGCTATACAGAGAAACCCTGTCTCGAAAAACCAAAAAACTAAAAAAGTAAATATTTGTTTGCTGTTGTTGTTGTTTGTTTGTTTTTGAGACAGAGTTTCTCTGTGTAGTCCTTGCTATTATGCAATTCCTTGTTATTCTGCAGCTCAGAGATCAGCCTGTTTGGGCCTCCTGACTTCTGGGATTAAAGGTGAGCGCCACCAGTATCCAGCTAAAAATAAATCTTAGAAATAAATAAATAAATGTACTTTTGTTTTTTTGAAAAAGCATAAAAATGGTCCACTAGTAGTACACACTAGTTAACATTTCAGAGCAAATCATCAGTAATTCAAAGCAGGAATTAAAGTATAGCAGTTTCTATAGCATTTGGCCTCAATGTTCAAAGACAGTGCTGCCAGAGTTGCTATATACTAGAGAACTCCGTACTAGAAAACTAAAAGTGGCTCTCTACTTGACACATGAAGTTGTTGTGGGCTTTACCACAGCACACATGGTTAGTGTAGACTGTAAATGGATGTGGCTCCATATCTTCACCTCTCAGACCACAAGTATCTGTAATCAAAAGAAGCCATGCCACCCTTACAGAGCATCTGTCTCTATTTCTGTCCCCAAGCATCCTCTGAGCTTGTCTGTATCATATAAAAAAAACTGAACTAATCTAAAAGCAACTTTGGCTTCCTTGTTCCTGTTACAAAATTCTATTTAGTGTATAAAAATGTGAAGAAAAAAATAATAGACTGGGATCTTTGTGCCAGAAAACCAAGTTACTTTGTCAATGAATGAAATAGTTATAGCAAACTTTAGGGCACAGATAAACATTCAAGTTGTATTATTTTTTTCTACAGGAGTGACAGTTCCCATTCTGAAACATGTCAAATATGCCACTATAAAGTTAACTTAAAATAATTTCTAGGGTAGACTGTGTCTTTGAAAACTGCCTGTAAGAACAGAATATAAATCAAAAAAGACATAACTAAATTAACAGTCACAGGAAATTTGCTGTATGCTTAGATACTAAAATAGAATTTTAACAAATATGACTGAAAAAAGACTAATGAAGACTTAAGGAAGTCCTCATTAGCTTCTCATATTTTCTACAATACAACAAAATGACTATTTAACATGTTGATAAGTTTTCTAGTTTATTCACTTGCTTCTAGCAGTTTCTCAAGCCAAACACATGATTTATCACTTTCCTTGTTCATAAACTTCTGAAGCTATCAGCAACATTAACACTGTCAGTTCAGTGCCATTATGTTTCCAAGTATCCTCACCCCCGCCAGCAGAGAGGGAAGGAACAATTGTCAAAAGGCATATAGCAGCCCAAATTCCTTTATAAATCTAACCAAAATGGAATGGAATGTCTTCAGTGTCTGTAACCTACTGAACAACATTAATAACAAAAGGTACACCTACCTTACCATTTTAATCTCTAAAAGGTATTTCACGCCAGGTGTCGTGGCCCAAGCCTATAATCTCAGCTCTTGGGAAATAGAGGCAGAGGATCAAAAGTTCAAAACACATCACCTTATTTGTGACAATTCTATTTTCATGATCTGACCACCTTCCAAAGATTATGCCCTTAATGCCATCACTCAAAAATTAGGTTTCAGGCTGGAGAGATGTCAGTGCTGACTATTCCTTTAACTTTTTTGCTTATTTTTATTCATGTGAGTACACTGTAGCTGTCTTCACACACAGGGCGTCAGATCTCATTACAGATGGTTGTGAGCCACCATGTAGTTGCTGGGATCTGAACTCAGTGCTCTTACCCGCTGAGCCATCTCTCCAGCCTTGTCCCTGGCTTCTTAGTGCTGAGATTAGATGTGTATCACCACAATCAGTCAGATATAGATCTCCATCAATGCCTCCAGAAAGAGGTTCCAATTTTTTACACTCTGCTAGCTGAGCCTACAATTTTCAAACTAAAAGCTAATTCCTTATACCTAATTTTAGTTTGATAATCATGAAATATTTCCCATAATTTTCAAATTTATAAAAAGTCCTTGTTGACAGAATAGTACAGTTAATAACCTTAGAAGAGAACACATTCATAAAATTTAAATACAACATAAAAGTATATATTAGTCAAACACAATATATTAGTGAAATGTGGAATTATTGTTTCCATGCAAAATACAAATAACTAGAATTTAAATAAATTATCTACCTTGGAAACCTGATGAAAATCAAGTCTACACTGTTGGGAGTTGGTGGTGCACACTTTTATTCCCAGCACTCAGGAGGCAGAGGCAAGCAGATCTCTGTGAGCTTAGTGTCAGCCTGGTCTACAGAGTGAGTTCCAGGACAGCCAGGGCTACACAGAGAAACTCTGTCTCAAACAAACAAACACACAAAAAAACAGAGAAATCCTGTCTGGAAACAAGCAATCAATCAAAAAGGGAGGGAGGGAGGCAGGCAAGCAGGCAGGAAGGGAGGGAAAGAAAGCATACACTTCTCAAGTCTCAACACTGAAGAAGTTCAGAAGAATATTGGAAAACTGATGTCTCTGCAACCATTACATCTAGTATTTGACAGGAAAAGGCAGTTTATTACTATTAATGGTAGTAACATAAAACCTCTTAAGAGCTGGGCGGTGGTGGCGCAGGCCTTTTATCCCAGCACTTGGGAGGCAAAGGCAGTTCGAGGCCAGCCTGGTCTACAGAGTGAGTTCTAGGTCAGCCAGGGCTACACAGAGAAACCCTGTCTCAAAAAAAACAAAAAAACAAAAAACCTCTTAAAAAACTACATAATAACCAATATATTGCTTCTTTTGATACCAAAATCAATTTTGAAAGAATTATTTACACAGATAGGAGTCAGGTATCAGCAAGTCTGAATGAGTTAAGGTAATTCACACTGACATTGTCAAACTGAGCTCTTCTTACTTTGGATGTGCCCATGATATAACTGTGATAACCAAGCTTTCAATTGTTAAGTCCACACCAGCACTAGGTAGTAAATAAAAAAAAGATCCAATCTCATTTGAAGAAAATGAAAAGCTATTTCAATAATGAACACCAGATTAGACTTTGTTTTTCCTTGTATATACATACCTGTGGCTGGTGTGCATGCATATGTGCCTGTGGTCACACATGGAGACCAGAGGCATGTTGGGTGTCTTCTGATAGTACTCTCTACCTGATAACTAAGGCAGGGCCACTTGCTACATACCCAAAGCTTCCCAGGTTTAGCTAGTCTAGGCAGCCAGACTACCAAGGTATCTTCTCCTAAATGGGTGCTAGGGATTCAAACCGCAGTCTTCATGCTTGGGCAACAGGTGATTTCCCCATGAACCATTTCTCCAGCTTTGAAAGCTTTTATTTCTTTTCTGATTAAAAAATAGGGTTAGAGAGACAGCTCAGCACTTATGATCATTTGTAACTCTTGCATATTTTTGTTTTTGCTTTTTTTTTTTTTTTTTGGTTTTTCGAGACAGGGTTTCTCTGTATAGCCCTGGCTGTCCTGGAGCTCACTTTGTAGACCAGGCTGGCCTCGAACTCAAGAAATCCGCCTGCCTCTGCCTCCCAAGTGCTGGGGTTAAAGGCGTGCACCACCACCACCTGGCAACTCTTGCATAATTCTTACAGTTTATAAGATTCTGACATGTAAAATTAGGATGAATATTTCCTGTGCTTTTACAAAAAATAAATGTAATTTTGTTAAGATTTGTTAACAGTCTTTTATGATCCCCAATATCTACAATTCTTAAAATATAGATGTACCGGCTAGTTTTATGTCAACTTGCCACAAGCTTATACAAATATACATATGCATGTGTGTGTATATATAAATATATATGTATATATATTTATATTTATATCACGTATATATATGTGATAATGATGATGATAAAAAAGAGGCTGTTAACTTGGAAGGATTGAGAGGAGACATGGGAGGAAGCATACCTGGGAGGAGCTGGAGGAAAAAGAAGAGGGAAATGATGTAATTCTATTTCAATTAAAAACATGTTATAAAACAAAAGGAAATATGAGCTGGAAAGATGGCTCAGGAGTGCACTTGCTAAGCAAGCATGAATTCTTGAATTTGAATTCCCATCATAAAAAAAATCCAGGCATGAATACATAGACACAGACAGGCATATGTACATGTACATATGCACATGAGCACGTACATATACCTGTATGTACAACACACACGCAAAGAAAAAAAAATGAATGTGGGCATGGACAGACAAACAATTATCCCAGAATTTCAGAGGTGAAGACAGAAGGATCAATAGTATTCAAGGACAATCTCAGCTTTATATTAAATTCAAAGCCTGGCCTATACATGAGATCCTGTCTCAAAAAAACAAAAACAGGGGTGGTGAGATGGCTCAGCAGGTAAGAGCACCGACTGCTCTTCCAAAGATCCTGAGTTCAAATCCCAGCAACCACATGGTGACTCACAACCATCCGCAATGAGATCTGATGCCCTCTGAAGACAGCTACAGTGTACTTATGTATGATAATAAATAAATCTTTAAAAAAGAAAAAAAGAAAGAAAAAGAAAAAAAATCACCCTTTCATCATATTATAAACATCAGGACACTTTTTATTCCCTTATGAGGTAAAACTATTTTTCATAGATATAATATTATAGTTAGTAAGAAATCTGATATAAATACCCAAGAGAAATTAGGTATGGTGGCACACATCTGTAAATCTAGCATTTGAGAGGTACAGGCAGAAGGATATGAATAAAGGTCAAGGCCAAGCCTCAGCTCTCTATCCAAGTTTCAGGCTAGCACAGCTACAGTGAAACACTGACTCAAACAAACAAAAGAAAAGGAGGCTGGGCAGTGGTGGCGCACACCTTTAACCCCAGCAATTGGGAGACAGAGGCAGGCAGATTTCTGAGTTTGAGGCCAGCAAGGTCTACAAAGTGAGTTCCAGGACAGCCAGGGCTACGCACAGAAACCCTGTCTCAAAAAACCAAAAAGAAAAAGAAAAAGGAAAAGGAAACCTAATTCTACTAGAGGAAAACCTTTTTATTCAAAGTCCTGGAGACTGCTTATAGTGTTGTTAAGAAGAAAATAAAAACAAAACTAAAAAACACTTAGAAATATAGAGGTCCCAGTTAAAAATCAAAACCGAGAAGCTGGGCAGTGGTGGCGCAAGCTTTTAATCCCAGTACTTGGGAGGCAGAGGCAGGTAGATTTCTGAGTTCAAGGCCAGCCTGGTCTACACAGTGAGTTCCAGGACAGCCAGGGCTACACAGAGAAACCCTGTCTCAGAAAAACAAAACAAACAAAACAACAACAACAACAACTAACCAAAACAGAAGCTAGAGCTGGGCAGTGGTGGTGTACTCTTTTACTCCCAGCACTGGGGAGGCAGGAGGAGGCAGATCTCAGTGAGCTCAAGGTCAGCCTGGTGTACAAAGCTAATTCTAGGACAGTCAAGTCTACAAAAAGAAACCTATTAAAAATGGGGTACGGAAAGCCAGGCAGTGGTGGCGAACGCCTTTAGTCCCAGCACTTGGGAGGCAGAGGTTTGGGAGGCAGAGGCAGGCGATTTCTGAGTTCAAGGCCAGCCTGGTCTACACAGTGAGTTCCAGGACAGCCAGGGCTACACAGAGAAACCCTGTCTCTGAAAAAAAAAAGGGGGGGGGGGTACAGAGCTAAACAAAGAATTCTCAACTGAGAAATCTTGAATGGCTGAGAAGCACTTAAAGAAATGTTCAACATCCTTAGTCATCAGGGAAATGCAAATCAAAAGAACCCAGAGATTCTACCTCACACCAATCAGAATGGCTAAGATCAAAAACTCAGGCAACAGCAGATGCTGGCGAGGATGTAGAGAAAGAGCACTTCTCCATTACTGGTAGGGCTGCAAGTTGGTAAAAGCGCTTTGGAAATCAATCTGGCAGTTCCTCAGAAATTTGGAAATAGTTCTACCTGATGACCCAGCTATACCACTACTGGGCATATACCCCAAAAATGTCCCATATACCACAGGGACACATGCTCCACTATGTTTATAGCAGCCTTATTTATAATAGCCAGAAGCTGGAAAGAACCCAGATGTCCCTCAACAGAAGAATGGATACAACAGATGTGGCACATTTACACAATGGAGTACTACTCAGCTATTAAAAACAATGACTTCATGAAATTCACAGGCAAATGGATGGAACTAGAAAATATCATCCTGAGTGAGGTAACCCAGACACAAAAGAACACACATAGTATGTACTCACTAATAAGTGGATATTAACCCAAAAGCTCAGAATACCCACGATACAACCCAAAAACCATATGGAGCTTAAGAAGAAGAAAGACTAAAATGTAGATGCTTCAATCCTACATAGAACGGGGAACAAAATAATCACAGGAGGTAGAGGGAGAGAGGGACCTGGAAGAGAGAGCAGGAGGGGGAAAAGAGGAGATGGGGGCAAGAACAGGTATTGGATAGAAGGGCCAGGAGAAAAGTACAGAGGGTCAGAAAATTGAACAGAAACATGTAGCAGTAGGGGTTGGGGAATTGGGGGTTCTAGAAAGTCCCAGACTCCAGAGAAGCGAGAGGCTCCCAGTATCCAATGGCAATGACTTTAGCCAAAATGCCCAACAAAGGTGAGATACAACCTGTAAAGACCACCTCCAGAAGATAGGCAAAGCTCCCAGTTGAGGGATGGGGCCACCTAGCTCAAAATTTTTAACTCAAAAAATGTTCCTGTCCAAATGAAAGACAGAAACAACAACAACAAAAAAGGAACCGAGACTGAAGGAAAGGCCATCCAGAGATTGTCCTACGTAGGGGTCCATCCCATCTGCAGACACCAAACCCCCACATTATTGCTGATGCCAAGAAGCACTTGGTAACAAGAGCCTGCTATAGCTGTTCCCTGAGAACATCTACTAGCCCCTGACCAATACAGATGCAGAAAATTAGAGCCAACCATTGAACTTAGCCCGGGGAACAAAATGGAAGAGCTAAGGGAAGGACTAAAGGAGCTAAGGGGAATTGCAACCCCATATGAAGAACAATATCAACTAACTGGACCACCCAGAGCTCCCAGGGACTAAACACCAACCAAAGAGTACACATGGAGAAAGCCATGACTCGAGATATGTACATAAGTAGCAGACCTTCATCTGCTACCTTATCTAACATCAACGGAAGGGGAAGGAGGCTTGATGCCCCAGTGTAGAGGGATGCTAGAGGAGTGAAGCAGGAGTGGGTGAGTAGGTGGAGGAGCATCCTCATAGAGGCAAAGGAAAGTGGGGAAAGGGGAGATGAGATGAATAGTTTGTGGAGGTAACCAGAAAGGGGGATATCATTTGAAATGCAAACAAATAAAGTGATTAATTAAAAAAGAAAGAAAGAAAAAGGAGAGAGGAGGAGAGCTGGTACCAGGGAGATGGCTCAGCAGGTCAGGATGCTTACCACCAAGCCTGCTGACATGAGTTCAATCCCCAGGACCCACACGTAGAAGAAAAGAACAGACTCCTGGGGGTTATTTTCTGACCTTCATACATGCACTATGACACCCTAGTATGGATAATCCTCTCCGCATACAAATAAATAAATAAACCTTTAAAAAAAAAGAAAAAGGCTGTAGAGGCAGCTCAGTAGGATATCAGCTATGTAAGCATGAGGATGAGTTCAGCTCTCAGCACCTATGTTAAAAGCTGTGCTTGGGGCTGGTGGCACATGCACTTGAAAAGAAGAGAGTTTGAGGCTAGTCTAATCTACAAGGTGAATTTAAGGCCATTCAAGGCTACACAATGAGCCTCTGTCTCAAACAAACCAATCAACAAACTAAGGCTGGGCTTAGCCACATTCAGATATGTAACTCTAGTGCTACGGTGGGCATATACAGGAGGATCACTAGGGATCAACCCCAATCTAGTTTCCAGCTCAGTAGAAGGCCATCTCAGAGGAATAAGGCTAAGAGTGAAAAAGTAGAACACTAAGATCCTCCTCTGCCCTCAGCAAACAAAAACACTGGTGTGTGTACTGACATACAAGCAGGTCAAAACAAGAAAGAAAAACATGGCTTAAAAAAAGAAAAAAATTCAAGAATTAAATCTTGGCACCAAAAACATGGTAAATCTAGGGACTTACAGTCTGCTGCAAAGACTATTCTGTGCTTGTCAACAATTTCCTCATACCTAAACATGGTTCTACACAACCTCAAGATGACAACATTCTGAAGTTCTGTTACATAAAAGCCAAAGCATGTAAACAAGCTAGGGGTGTTGGCTCAAGCCTTTAATCCCAGCACTCAGGAGGCAGAGGCAGGAAGAGCTCTTTAAGTTTGAGGCCAGCCTAGTCTATACAGCAAGTTGCAAGCCAGATAATGCCAGTGATACCCTGTCTCAAAAAAAAATAATAATAATAATTAAAACAAAGTAAAATTGTATAAACATTTCACAAACAACCAAGGCGGAACAAAATAGTTAAAATAAGGAACTATAGATTTCAAATGATGCAATGACAAGTTTCTCAGAGAAAAACACAAGTTTCTGGTGCAAGACTATATACAGATAAAACAATTTATAACTAGATCTGATGATACACCTATTTCACTCATCACTCGGGAGGTTGAGCTGGAAAGATTAGAAATTCATGGCCATTCTCAATCACATAAATTTCAGGATAGAAACTATCTCAAATAAGCAAACAAACATCACAGAATTCATGTTGTAGATAAGAACTAGTACATAGGGGCGGGAGAGATGGCTCGGTGGTTAAAAGCACTTCCAGAGGACCCAGGGTCAATTCCTAGTACCCACATGGAAGCTCACAGTGTCCATAACTCCAGTTCCAGGGGATCTAACACCTTTACAAATATAAATGCAGGCAAAACACCAATATATATAAAAATAAAGGTTTTGTAGGTGAGTGTTTGTTAGGTTTTTGGGTTGGCTGGTTGGTTTGGTTTTTCTGAGACAAAGTCTTACTATATAGTTTTGACTGACCTGAAACTGGCTATGTAAACTAGGCTGGCTGGTCTTAAGAGAACTGCCTGCCTCTGTCTCCTGAGTGCTGGGATTATAAATCATAAGACATCATTGAAAGAAGCAATGGGTAAGTTAACAAAGTTTGAAATAAGAATACCAAAAAAAAAAAGCAAATGAAACCACAACAAATATTAGTTCCAGGAGAAAGAAAAGATAAGCTAAGTAATCATATAGCTTGCTACATAACTACACATGTGAATCACATTATATCATAAGGAAAACAATGATTATTTAACTAAAGCTACCATGCCACTATTGTCAGATTCAAGTAGTAGGGGAAGGGATGAGGGAAGTAGTATAGGGTAAAGAGAAATGTAAGTTTTATTCTTTTTTTTTTTTCTTTTTTTTTTGGTTTTTCGAGACAGGGTTTCTCTGTGTAGCCCTGGCTGTCCTGGAACTCACTCTGTAGACCAGGCTGGCCTCAAACTCAGAAATCCTCCTGCCTCTGTCTCCCAATTGCTGGGATTAAAGGCCTGTGCCACCACTGACCAGCCTCCTTTTCTTTTGTTTGTTTGAGTCAGTGTTTCACTGTAGCTATGCTAGCCTGAAACTTGGATAGAGAGCTGAGGCTTGGCCTTGACCTTTATTCATATCCTTCTGCCTGTACCTCTCAAATGCTAGATTTACAGATGTGTGCCACCATACCTACTTTTATTCTTATGCTTCTAAGAAAAGAATCAACAGAAAATACCTAAATCTAAATAGAACCAATATTAAATATCAAAGTTCAACTATGAAAATATACAATGGTCTCATCAGAAGAAACAAGAAAATGCGAAGACATAGAGAAAACTGGTTCTCACTTAGATTTTTAAAAATGTATTATTATTGTATGTGTCTGTGTATTATGACAGGGAAGGGGGATGTGCCCGAGAGAGCCTAAGGAGGCTGAGTGACAACTTTGTGGAGCTGGATCTCTCCTTCCACTGTTACATGGCATCTAGAGCTAGACCTTAGGTCACTCAGCACGCACTGCTATACGTTTACCAGGGGACCATTCTACTAGCCCTCATCTAACAAATCTTATCATTTTACTATTTTTATTATTAATATCTTTATTTTTAATATTTTACATATGCATATAATACTGATTAAAAATAGTATTTGGAGCCATCAAGATAGGTCTGTGGGTAAAGGCATCCATCTACTGCCAAGCCTGAGGACTTAAAAGTTCTCCATGTTGTAAGCTGAGAACTAACTTCTAGACAAGTTGTCCTCTGACAGTCAAACATGTGCTGGGGCACATGTACACACCATTGCCTCCTGATACAGAAAATAAATAAAATGCAATTTTAAACATAGTATTTCAGGCATGTCTCTTTAATCCCAATAATCAGGAGGCAGAGGGAGGTAATCTGAGTTTAAGGCCAGTCTGATCTACAGAGCTAGATCCAGGACAGCTAAAGCTACACAGAATGATTCTGTTACAAAAAACACAAAATGGTTAAAAATAAACTCTCTCTGACTTCTCTGTAAAGAGTGACAGTATTTTTCAAACCTGTATTAGAATATTTAGAATTCCTTTAGAAGGATAAGCTTAAATATCTTAAATCCTTCAGATAAATACCTTATACACTAATGAAAAAGCTATCAAATAGTTCTATAAACTCATATTAAATATTTTCGGGCTGGTGAGATGGCTCCATCAGTAAGAGCACCGACTGCTCTTCTGAAGGTCATGAGTTCAAATCCCAGCAACCACATGGTGGCTCACAACCACCCATAATGAAATCTGATGTCCTCTTCTGGTGTTCTGAAGACAGCTATAGTGTACTTATTCATAATAATAAATAAATCTTTAAAAAAAAAATTTCAACTTTTTGATTTTTTTCATTTATATTAAAAGATACAATTAATAAGTTCACACACACACAAAAAAATGTTAGCCTTACAAAAACTAAGTCCAGCCAGGCATGGCGGAATACAACTTTAATCCCAGCACTCAGGAGGCATACATAGTGAGTTCCAGGACAGCCAAGGATACATATTGAGACTCTATCTGAAACAAACAAAAAACTAAACCCCCAAAATTTACAAAAGGAATACAATCCCACACAAACACACACTACACACACACAAAGGACAAGAACAACAAAAATCAATCACACAAACAAACCTATTAAATAAACTCAAATGAAAAAAGAAAACAATACAAAACACAACTTTTTTCTTTAAGAAAAAAAAAAAGGAGGGAGAATTCAGTCAGGAATGAGCTTGTCAGCAAGCATGAGGACCCGAGTCCAAGCCCTAGAACCCATGGTAAACAGCCAGTGCTATAGGACAGCATTAGTGTATAAACCCAGAACTGGGGAGATGGGGACAGACAGATAGAGCCCCACAACCTATTCTATTTGGATAAGCTCTAGGCCAGCAAATAACTTTACCTCAAAAGACAAAGGAGGGCAAGCATGACTCAGTGGGTTAATGTGCTTACTCACAAGGAACTGATTCCAGCAAGCCATCCTCTGCATTCCACACGTACAAGTGGCACAATACACAAATAAAATGTGTTTTTTTTTTTAAAAGATTTATTTATTTGTTATATGTAAGTACACTGTAGCTGTCTTCAGACGCTCCAGAAGAGGGCGTCAGATCTTGTTACGGATGGTTGTAACCATGTGGTTTCTGGGATTTGAACTCAGAACCTTCAGAAGAGCAGTCAGTGCTCTTAACCACTGAGCCATCTCGCCAGCCCCATAAAATGTGATTTTAAAATAAAAATAAAGGGAATAGTCCAACAAACATGAAAAATGCAGACAGGAAGGCCAAGATTCTTAGTATATAGCCAGAGGGACTTGGTGAAAGGTAATCTTGATATGAGGTCTGTGGTTAGAGGAAAAGGAAGGTGGGAAAGAGTATGAAGGTGACAAGAGGTAGCAATGCTGGCACAAACAACATTAAAGGAACTGTCAAAAGTCTTTCTGCAACACTGAAACTGAAAATGAAACAACCTTAGCTGCTTGAAACTAGAAAGCTGGCTCAATGATTAAAAGTACCAGCTGCTATACCAGAAGACCTGGTTTGATTCCTAGCACCCACAACCATCTTTAACTGCAGTTCTATGGTGTCCGATACCCTCCTCTGTCCTCTTTAGGCACACATGTGGTTCACATACATGCAAGTAAAGCTACCATACACATAAAATAAAAACACAAGTATTATAATCTTAAAAGCTAATCTAGCTGGGAAGTGGTGGCACACGCCTTTAGTCCCAGTGCTTGAGAG
The DNA here is from genome assembly GCF_008632895.1 of Mastomys coucha. NCBI lineage: Eukaryota > Metazoa > Chordata > Mammalia > Rodentia > Muridae > Mastomys > Mastomys coucha. The sequence goes on from NW_022196911.1 coordinate 80,903,467, forward strand.
GCAGAGGCAGGCAGATTTCTGAGTTCAAGGCCAGCCTGGTCTACACAGTGAGTTCCAGGACAGCCAGGACTATACAGAGAAACCCTGTCTTGAAAATCCAAAAAAAAAAAAAAGCTAATCTAAATGTAGAAAAAGGTACATGGACAGAAATGATACTCAATATGTATTATTTTAGATTTCGAGACAAACAAACACAAGCCAGGTATAGTGGCTTACAATCTTAGTACTAGGGAAGAGGGAAAGAGTATTATTTTGTGCTCTAAGCCAGCCTGGAAAATACAGTCAGGAATGCCTGGGCTGCACAATGAGACCTTATCTTAAAAAAAAAATTAATTTCTCTATACATTTGTAACAACATTTCTAACCACTTTTAATGCTTTCAAAAATAACAGTAATCTTTCCCATTTATTATAACTCTGAATAGCCTTACACTGTAAAGTCCTTTATACAGTTCCACACTACTATGCAAATCAATAACTTCCTACATACAACATAAATTATTTTAATTATTACACTTTAATTGTTTGTATACATGTGTACCACAGCACATGTCTGGAAATCAGAGAACAATTTCTGAGAGTCAGTTCTCTCCTTCCTCTGTGTGAGTCCCAGGGAACAAACTCAGGTCTTCAGGCTTGATAGTAGGTGCTTTTCCCACTGAGCCCTCTCATGGCCCGATTTTGCTAGTTGTTGTTGAGATGATCTAATTAATTACGTCACTCAGGTTGGCCTCTAACACTAAATCTCCCTGTCTCAGCTTCCTAATACTGTAATTTTAGATATTCATCATCATACTTGGAGATTTCCTCTTCACCTCAGTAATTTTAACATTTTTATTATTATTGACCATGTAGAGGAATTATCTATAAATGTACTATGAAACATATAGTACAATGTTGGGATTTTATTACAGGATTAAATAGGGTTAGCAAGATGGCTCAGCAGGTAAGAGCACTGACTGCTCTTCTGAAGGTCCTGAGTTCAGATCCCAGCAACCACATGGTGGCTCACAACCACCCGTAATGAAATCTGATGCCCTCTTCTGGTGCATCTGAAGACAGCTACAGTGGATTACTCTGGAGTAAGGGTGAGGCGCCGGAGCAAGTTGGGGCCGAGGGAGTGGGCGGTCCTGAGTTTAATTCCCAGCAACCACATGATGGCTCACGGCCATCTGTACAGCTACAGTATACTCATACACATAAAATAAGTAAATCTTTAAAAAAAAGCATTAAATACACATATATAAACCTAAGAAGTATGCATAGAAAATCTCTTTGTTAATATTATTTTCCTTTTTTTTGGTATGTAGAAGAGCTAAGAAAACCCTATATATAAAGTCAAACTTAGCACTACCTTTTAGAGGCCAGATTAAGTTTGGTATGTCAGAATTGGTTATGAAATATACATATTTCGTACATATATATTCATATATATACACACACACACAAACAAAATTAGAAAAGCAAAAGAACAGAGGGCTAGAGAAGTAATTCAGTAGTAGTGTTTGCCTACCGTGTGTAAGTCCCTGATTCAATCACTAGCACTGGAAAAGAAAACATTTATTTTTACCTACTGTGATTTTTCCAATAAATCTTTAATTTCTAAGTTAATTTCATATATATGATAAAAAATAATAAATCAGAATATGTATTATATTTTACATATACCCAATTATTTTGCCAATTATACCTGGTTTCTTATGAAAAGGAATATGTTCTAAAAAGTGATTAAAACCTTAACTTCTTTGGAAATTTTTATTATAATTGTCCTATACTGAAATAGCTTAAACATTAATGCTTAATGCACAATATCAATCTATCATTAAATAAAGGCACTCAAACAATGTTCAAAATGTGTGCAAAGTTTTATACACACATATATCAGCCCACTACAGAAAACATTTCCTCGGGCTGGTGAGATGGCTCAGCGGAGAAGAGCACCGACTGCTCTTCAGAAGGTCATGAGTTCAAATCCCAGCAACTACATGGTGGCTAACAACCCATAATAAGATCTGACGCCCTCATCTGGTGCGTCTGAAGACAGCTACAATGTACTTACATATAATAAATAAATAAATCTTTAAAAAAAAAATTTCCTCTAATACATTAAGTTGTAAAGCACCTACTACCAAGAAACAGAAGCTGCTGGGAGAGATATACACCCGAGTGAATTGTAGAATACTTTCCTAACTTGTGGGAAAGGCTCAGTATCACAGTATCACAAAAAAGGAATGAAAGAAGAGGTAGAAAGAAGGAAAGGGAACATAGGGAAAGAAAAGAAAAAAGAAAAATGAAAAGCTTGGGCTCACAGGTGACTCAGTAGATGTGGTTACTTGCAGTCACCCTGACTGACATGTGCTCAGTCTCCAGAAGCCATATGGTAGATGGAGAGGACCAATACTCAAATGCTCTCCTCTGATCTCCACACTCTTGTTCACAAAAAATAAATAAATGTATTAAAATATGAAAGGTAATAATTTCTGGAAAAGGTATAAGAATATCTGACAATCTCTAATAAAGTACACAAAGAACATCACTATAAGTGTTGGTATTCTGTCTGGACTCCAGAACCCACATGGTGGCTCACAACCATCTATAACCGTAGTCTCATGGGATCAGATAACCTCTTCTGGTGTGCAGATAGATATACATACAGACAGAGCATCAATATATATAAAATAAATAAATCTTTAAAACAACAACAAAAGCCACACCTTTAATCCCAGCAGAGACAGTAGTTATCTCTTTGTGAATTCAAGGGCGGCCTGGTCTATGCAAAGACATAAAACATTCCAGGACAGTCAGGGCTACACAGAAAAAAATGTCTGTCTCAAACAAAAATCAAACAACCCAGAAGAATTCTCATCACTTATTTTTAAAAAGGAAGAAGGTGAATTAGAAGTCCAACAGTCTTCAAAGATGCCATCTTGGATGACATGAGACCCTACTTCAAAACAAACAATTACAAATGCAAACAGCCTTTCCTATCTGACAATGACAAATACAAAGGCAGCAAGCTAGAACTGTGCTTTAAGAACAAAAAGAAAACCATAGAGTTTATAAATAAATGGGAAAGTATAGATAAACAGGACCAAGAATGGTGGTGAACACCTTTATTTACTCTCAGTACTCAAGAAACAGAAGCAGGCAGATCTCAGTGAGTTCAAGGCCAGCCTAGTTCATAAGAGTGCCAGGCCAGCCTTGGTTACAAAGTGAGATTAAGACTCAAAAAAGAGTGTGTTTGGGAGGGGGTGGGGATAAATAGGCTGGAGTTTCAAGCAGAAACTGAATAATTTGGGGGTCTTGTAGATCATTACAAGAGGTACATTTTTGCCCTAAAGTAGCAACAAACAAACTTTAAATAAAGAATTTGTAATCTGTTATTGTGGTGCAAGACTATAATCCCAGCACTGAAGGAGAATTCAAAACTCAAAACTAACCTGGGATACATTTAAAAAAAGAAAAAGGTAGGAGGGAAGGAATTACATGACTTGGATTGTAAGAGCACAATGGCTATTGAGTAACTTTAGCAAGAGACAATGGCAGCTGAGACTAGATAGAGGTAGACAGTAAGAGAGCTGGGCAGAAAATAACAGAAAGGACACCAAATGAACAAGATGAGCAGGGAGGAACTAAAGATATGCAGGCATGTCTATACTCTGGCCATGAACATCAGGATAGGGACAATGGTACTCTTTATTGTCGAGAAAGATTAAAAGAGGCCTATTTTAATAAACAATCCTTTCCACAAAGGAATTTTCTCCAGAACTTTTCATACTTCACTATCAAGTCAACCACAGTCAATATTAAAAGACTTATTCTGCCAGATATCACAATATACACCAATAATACCATAACTCAGAAGATTTAGACAACAGGACAGAAATTCCAAAGGCAGCCCAGGCAACTCAGCAAAAGCTGGGCTCAAAAAGCAAGCACTGGGATGTAACTCAGTGGTAGAGCACTTGCCCAGATATAAAAGGCCAACCAAGTCCAATATTTGACACACCACAAGAAATAGAATTAAATGGCTTTAGTTATATTAGATAACTAAACAACCACCTTCTATATAGAAATGGAAAAGAAGCTATAAAGCCTCCACTGTAAAACCACACTCCGGCTCTCTCACCCTCTTACTCTTGCCTCTCTTTTGCATCTTGCCCCCTTGCTCCCCTTCTCTCCCCATTCATTCCCTTCCCACCTCTCTCCACGTGCCCATGGCCAGCCTCTACTTCTCTACTCTCTTCTTCTCTGCCTTTCTCTGCCTCTACTGCCCTCTTAACTCCCCTCCCCATACTCTGAATAAACTCTATTCCATGCTAAAAAGACAAAACCAAGCCAAACCACATTCTGTATGATTTTGTTTTTTGTTTTTGTTTTTTTTCGCTGATTTTTTTTTTTAAGATTTATTTCTTATTATATGTAAATACACTGTAGCTGCCTTCAGACATCCCAGAAGAGTGCGTCAGATCTCATTAGAGGTGGTTGTGAGCCACCATGTGGTTGCTGGGACTTGAACTCAGGACCTTCAGACGAGCAGTCAGTGCTCTTACCTGCTGAGCCATCTCGCCAGCCCATGATTTTGTTTTAAAAACAATTTAGTATCAAGGATCGCAAGTTGTAGAAAAGCTTGAAAACCACTGGTAAAATTGAAAGTTTCATGTTAGTGATTATTAAATTCCTAATAAAGAAAGGAATTAAGAGCTGGGCTTGCTGGTTATCTTTGAATAGGTCTTAGAACATTTAGGCCTCTAATTATAACAGTACATACTAAAGAACCTAGCTTTATCAAGCTTCTGTGTCAATAATTAACTACCTACCACTAAGTCTGTAAAGGTCCACACTGATTGGCATTCAGAAGAGATGGAATAGCTCAATCTAAATACAAATACCATGAGGTCCAAATGTGAAAAGCAGAAGCATAAGTAAGTCCTGAAAAGAGAAGTCATGCTTCCTAGATACAGTATTAAAAAAAAAAAAAAAACCTGCCAGTCCCACTTGGTCTTTTAAATACCACTATAAACCACTAAGCTGAAACAGGATCTTGCTTATGTGAGCCAAGCTAACCTTGAACTTAGTACCTTCTGCCTTAACCTCCTGAGTGCTATTATAGGTCTGTACCACTGTTCCTGTCCTTCAAACCACCAACTTCTAACTCACAAGTAAAAATCCCCTCACCATTGCAGTGGCTTAATATTACAACTACCAAACTGTCAGCCTTTATCTCTACTTCTAAAGTGATAGCAGATCTTTTATGGTTGCTTAATAATAGGAATAAATTCCCTAACTTCTCCTGTGATCTATCATATAATCAAGTGCCAAAAATCTTCCTTTTCCAGAGAAAGTTTGTGGCTACTAGAAAGGCATCACAGTCCCAACTCTAAATTGCCCATCATTTTGAAAAGCAACCCTGAGTATTGTCACTGTAAATAAACCCTAAGATAGAAAATGAAAAAACAAACAGCAGCTGTCTAGTTTAATAAATGGGAAGGTCGCTGACCAGTAAGTGATATCGCATCATTATGTTCATGCTCTAAACTTCGGGCTTCATCAGTGAATTTATCTCTTTGTCACTCACATACCCCAAATGTACCGAGACTGTCAAGGGAGAAGCATCCTCTCTAACTCCTTAGAGAATGCTATAGAAGCACATTAATTTAAAACTGCTCTATTTTTTTTTTACAATGCTAACACCAAAGAGTTTACTAATAAATTTAACGAGTTCAGGTGATGAAAAATTGGTGCTTTAAGAGAAGAGAAAATAGATTGTGCGTTACAACCAGCTATGGTGGCACCCACCCATGATCCCAGCATGTGGCAGGCAGAAGCAGGAGGCCAGACTGAGCTAGCTAGATTATTATTATTATTATTATTATTATTATTATTATTATTATTAGTTATTATTTTATTCAACTCCAGGCCACAAGATCCTGTCTCAAACATACAAATACAAACAAAAACTAGTGCACCACAGAAGGTACCAACTGTGAAATTCAGTTTTCCCTTACAGAATGATGTATTATGGCAAACTCCCTACTACTGTATCATAAGTAGTATTAATCTAGTAAAAGTTTACAATTAGCACTGAGAAGTTGGGCAAGCAAAATCTTACTTGGAACTCCAACTACTCCATGCTAAATCACTGTCTACAAAGCTAACCTCTAAGAGAGGAGGAAAGTAAATTCTTTACAGGTAATTATTGAGCACATACTAGGAAATGAGTACAATGCTGTGTGGTACTTCCAAGCCATCATGGCCATTTACCCACATTCTACATCTCTCTAGTACCAATATACTAAAGATACTATATATCAGTAGTTTGTAAATGACATGTGTCATAGTATTTAATAATTATATACATTACTAAATATTTCAAATTATAACTAAAGCTCTGATGTTTTATTTCCACTCCTTATAGATTTTTTTTTAGATTTACTTTATGTATATGAGTGCTCTGTCTGCATGTACACCTGCATGTCAGAAGAAGGCATTAGATCATATTATAGATCGTTGTGAGCCTGAACTGAACTTAGGATCTCTGGAAGAGCAACCAGTACTCTTACCACTGAGCCATCTCTCCAGTCCTCCTTATGGATATGTTACATATCCATTTTAGTGAAAATTACTGACCCAAGCCATTTAGTCCTATAGAGAATGACTTAGTTATCTCTTGGGTTTTTTTCTGTGTCTTATTTTTAGCCAGTGTTTAGTTTTATATATATATTTGAATGAATGAATGAACAAAGGAACACTAAAATGTAGATCTGTGCTGAGCTATTCAGGTAAGTGTAGCTACTACTACTCATCAAAGAATTCTCTATAGCAAATGAAAACAAACACAGAAAACCACAACTAAACACAATGCAGAGATCAACAGATTATGGGGACCCCAGTCCAAATACATGTGTCATAGCTTCTACATCCTTGGCTCAGAGAGCATCAAGAAAAGGGAAAGACTGCAAAATACCAGCAAGTCAACTGTAAGACAGTTGCTCCTAAAAATGGCTGCATAGACAATACCAGAACGATGGCAATATCAATGTTAACATGAAGGGAGAAAATTTCTCCTTGTTCTGTCTCTCCACCACCCCTGTCACCCTCTAGACAAAGAACTACAGGTAGCTAGCTAATGATTGCTGGGAGGAGAATTAGCCTCTCCCAGGGATAAGCCCTTTTACTGGTTCAATAAAGAGTGGTCAGCTCTGAAACCATACACATACAAACAATAACAAATTTGGCAGGATATGTATTTTTCATATGTATGCATGTATATGCACACATACATAACAATAAAAATCAAAGAAAGAGGCCATGAACTTGAGAGTAAAAGGAATGTAGGAGGGTCTAGAAAAAAGAAAAATAGTATTCTATTACAATTAAAAGCCGGGTGGTGGTGGCGCATGCCTTTAATCCCAGCACTTGGGAGGCAGAGGCAGGCGGATTTCTGAGTTCGAGGCCAGCCTGGTCTACAAGAGTGAGTTCCAGGACAGCCGGGACTACACAGAGAAACCCTGTCTTGTAAAAAAAAAAAAAAAAAAATTAAAAACATACTTAAGCCAGGTAGTGGTTGATTGCTGTAAGAAAGAAAAAAGAAAAAAAATGTGATTGCACAGCTGTGTACAGTAGTTCAACCTGTAATCCTAGCACTCAGGATGTTAGTTATGCAGGAAGACCAAGGGCTAGAGGCCAATGTACATAACATAACAAATTCAAGTTCAACCTGCACTACATAATAAGATTGTATCAAAAAAGCCAGAGCTAGAAGAGTTGCTAAGGGGTAGGGCCCTGCCTAGATGCAAAAGGCCCCAGGTTAGAGTCCCAGCACTAAGAAAGGAACAATTAAGAAATCAATAATCTCTATACAGTCAAAAACTTTGAGAGTGGGGGAGGGGGTTTGAGATAGGGTTTTTTCCTCTGTTTAGCCCTGGCTGTCCTGAAACTCACTCTGTAGACCAGGCTGGCCTGGAACTCAGATTCACCTGCGTCTGCCTCCCAAGTGCTGGGATTAAAGGCAAGCACCACCACCAGGCTATGAACACATGCATTCTTTAAGAGATGGGGAAAGGCAAAACACCAAACAATGCTCATAAAATAAAAATAAGTAAGGAAAAAAAGTCAAGCTGGGTCAGTGAAATGGATCAGAGGGTAAAGGTGGTCACTGTCAAACCTGATAACCTCAGTTCACTCCCTGGGATCCAGGGATCCACATGGTACAATAAGAGAACTGACTCCCCAGTCCCAAAAATTGTCCTGTGACCTCCATAAATACACTATGACAAGCAAACACATACAAATAAATATAACACAAAAATTTTAATAAGAAGTTAAGCCTCTTACATGCTACTCAAGATATTTATATCAGCCAAAAATAAAAGCTACTACTAACCCATCTTCTAAAAAATATCTAAAGCTACATACTTTCAGAAAAGTAAAAGTTGAAATAATTGGCAATCTAGGCAAAATAGAATATAAACCCAAAATTCATCCTAATTTCTGGAGCCTCTAACATAGACTTAGACTGGCCTCTCACTCAGGTCCAGTGTCATCTGTCACTAACACTGCAGTCAAGGCCCCACTTTACTAGAAAAATTGTCTGAAATTTCTTGTTCACATTAATGCATCAGACTTTTTTGTTGTTGTTGTTGTTTGTTTTTCGAGACAGGGTTTCTCTATGTAGTCCCGGCTGTTCTGGAACTCACTCTGTAGACCAGGTTGGCCTCAAACTCAGAAATCCGCCTGCCTCTGCCTCCCAAGTGCTGGGATTAAGGGTGTGTGCCATAGCCCGGTGGCATCAGACTTATTTTTAATGTTGTGTAATTATGAACAGGTAGCAGGCAATGCTTATTTAAGTTAAAGCCACAGGGTCAAATAGTTCTTTTTTTAAAAAAAGATTTATTTATTATTATATCTAAGTATACTGTAGTTGTCTTTGGATGCACCAGAAGAGGATGTCAGATCTCTTTACAGATGATTATGAGCCACCATGTGGTTGCTGGGATTTGAACTCAGCACTGAAGAACAGTCAGTGCTCTTAACAGCTGAGCCATCTCTCCAGGTCAGGTCAAATAGTTCTATGAAGCTTGTTCTATACTTGTCAACTCCTATTTGTCCCAACTCACCTTACACAATGTATGCAGATAAACAAAACTGATGCAGGTATTAGCACCGATTTACTCAGGCTCCCTCAAAAGGTTCTCAAACCATTCAGTAGCTCCAGCAAAAGCTTACTAAATCTTTCTGTAGTTAGTTTGAAGTCTGACATCTAATTTGCCTGTTTTTAAACATACCCCAGCCTACATTTAGAAACTACTTTATCAACCTGCTCCTCTTTGGTTTAATTTCCCCTCAACAAAACTGACAAAAACAAACCCATTCAAGCAACCTTTACTAAGACTTTAATTCATACCTTGCTACTTCTTCAAATATGCATTTTAAAATTTCATGGGTACATTTCATAACACCTTTAAACAAAAACCTTTCACCAGATCATTTTTAAATGTATCGATTCCACTTATATTTTAAAATGTACAGTCTTGTAGGGCATGGTGTTGAATGCTTTTAATCCCAGCACTTGGAAGGAAGAGGCAGGTGAATCTCTGAGTTTAAGGCCAGCCTGGTCTACAAAATGATGTTCAGACAGTCAGGCCTACATAGAGAAACCCTGTCTCAAAAACAAACAAACAAACAAACAAACAGAAAAAAAAAACAAAAATCAAAATATACAATCTTAATTTGATATAAAATAAATCAACAAGACCTGGAATAAAAGTTTAATTTTAGACTTTCTTAACGCCAGGTACATCACTGGTATTCACACCCTTAAACTTAAGGAACACCTTCTGAGCAGCTGTAAATCATTTGACTGTGTCCTGTTTCATGCCATGTAAGCCATACACTAATTGCCCCCAGACCTGTCAAGCTCAACAGAATTCAGGAAATGACTGCTCTACTAGTGTTGGAAATAAATCAAGAATTTGGAGTATTTCTCAAACTGAAACAGAGAGAAAAAGTTCAAGTAAGATTGCACTTAAGAATAATCATCATGCTGATGTAGTGAGGAAGTACCACTAAAAGGCATATTTTCGCTATTCTGCTCAGCCCAAAAGTGATGCAGCTACAATTCTGTATCTTATTTTCTGTTTATTAGGCAGTGGGTCCAATGAACTTAATTCTCTCTGTATATGAACTAGATCTCACTTCTAAATCTTCACTTTAAAATGTCTTTTTCGTCATATTTAATTTTCTATTCCAAGCTACTAAAAGCACCTGGCACATGGCTGAATTAATTAATTAATTAATTTTAGTCTTAGAAATCTGTTAACAATAATGTCTGGCCACTAATCTGCTTAATGTTTCTCACTTCTTACCAAGAAAATCCATTAAACATCAAAGAGAACTACAAGCACCACACAGACACACTCTCAAATCTCAGTCATGAAAAATTAAGTCACATTCCGGCCATAAACTGTGCAAGACACTTCCAGTTAGCATGAGCTTTACACCGACAACTGTATCAGAGTAAGTGGTAGGGGGTTGGGGCTATTAACAACACAGTGTGAATCAGAGCCAAGAGCAGCAGCCGTCTGGGACTGACAGCAAGGCCAGTCCTCTGAAGGGAGCTGTAACACATTATCACAATGCTGGATTCCGAATGCCATTTTAAGGGAGCGAGAGGGTAAGAACTGGGAATCAAGTGTACTAAAACCGTCTGATCAAGGTCCGAGGAGAGGAAACCTAAGACGAGGTCTTAGGGCAACATCAGCCGTCTAGTCTCTTCTCACCTTAAACACAACTTCACTTCAGGTCGTTCTTAATCAAAGTCAACCGCTCATAGGGTGAAGGGTGGCAGGAGTAAATGGGAGGACAGTCCTCGCCCTCAACAGAGAGGCAAAGACCCTGGGAAAACCAGAGGCTCCCTAATAGGAAAGGTCTTCCAGGAGCAAAACAGAACGCCCTGCCTTCTCTTCTCCAGCCAAAGCTGTTAGCAGATTAGGATGTTGTCGGAGGCTTTTTTTTTCTTTCTTTTTTTTTTTTTGTAATGAAAGAGTGATATGAGAAAATGGCCCTGAAGGATGAGGGGGCCTGGAAGGGTTGTACCACCCGAGAAGCGATGGTCAGGGCTTCCCTGCACCTAGACGAGATACCAACGCCACCCGAGCGCACCGGCAATGGCCAGCCAGCGCCCGGTACCCCCGCCGCTGCGAAAGCGTCGCCCCCTCCCCTAGCGCCCCAGTTCCCAAACACCGCTCCCCTCCCTCCACCTCCCTGCCCTCCATATTCCCACGGCTGGCCTCCCGGTCCTTTGCCAGGCACCCCACGCCCCGGCCTCGTCTCTCTCCGGCCGGCCACCCACCCACCCACCCACCCCCCGGGCGCTCCGCGCTGGCCTCCCCGCAGCTCGCTCGACCCCTCCCCCTCACCTCTCCTCAGCGCCTCCTCGTAGCTGAGGAATCCGATCCGTGACTCCTTGGCGCCCATGCTCCCCTCATCCCCTCGGCCGGGGGTCGGAGCCTGCTTTCGCCCCCACCCCCCTCCCGCCTCCTCCGCGGCGTCGCCGGCTGA
>NW_022196911.1:80915253-80920816 GCF_008632895.1 Mastomys coucha
CTCTCCTCCCTTCGCGTCGCTCCTCACTCCTCCCCTCCTCCCTTCGGCCCCCCCCTCCCGCCAGCACCGCCGCGGGTCACCTGACCCGAGGCCCCGGACTGTTCCGGGTAATGGCCGCCCGGGGGCCGCGCTCCGCCCCGCCCCCCCCACGCTCTCAGCGCGCAGGCGCGCAGGGGCGGGGCGGCGTCGCCCCACGTAGCGCGTCACCTTCGCCTTCCCGCCAATCCTGGGCCTCGAATGCCGCCGCGGCGCTCAGCCGGCCAGGAGGGCAGTGACTTCCGGGGCGCTCGAGGACGGTTCTTCCCTCCCCCACGTCCTGGCGTTCGACGGGCGGGGCCGGAGCGATGACGGTTGGTTCTGCGGTGGCCGAGACCCACCTTGGAAGACTCGGGGAGTGTTAGGGAGCAGGGTTCTGAGGAAAGCGGTGCAGGCGACGAAGGAGCGGGCAGGCGGGGAACCGCTGACGTTCGGGGGATGTTGGCAGAGGTGGAAGATGAGAATCTCGAGGCTTCTCTGAGAAGATACCATTTTTTTTTCCTTTTAGTAAATGGATCCTGAGGGCAGGGCAATGAACCTTGTCCCCAAATTATTTTACTTTCTGCGCCTTCCCATTCTCCAGACGCGGCTGCCTTAGATTTTCTTTCAGAGGCCCAGCCACTGTGTCAGCCCATTTCCTTCCCTCTGAACCTATTGCCTCCCTCCCCCCAATTTTTTAAGCTGCCTTGGATATGCTGTTTGGGGTGTTTGTCTCTGACTCAGGGTTCTGCTTTTGTAACCCAGACTGGCCTCGAACTTGGAGATTCTCGTGCCTCAGTTTCCCATATACTGGTTCTACAAGTACCACCACCACACCTGGCCTTTATGCTTCAGCCAAACAGAGTAGCTTGCTTTAAAACACATATTACACTATATATATATATATATATATATATATATATATGTATATATATATATGTACATATATATATATACACATACATATATATATGGTGTGTGTGTGAATTTAGTAGCATTAAGAACATTTACATCGTTACGCAGTCTTAGTTTATCTTCAGGTCTCCTTGATCTAGTAGAGAACTGAAACTTTTTCACTCAACAGTAATGCTAGTCCCTCAAGGCAACTACATTTCTCTTGTGACTGGCTTTCCCTGGCTTATTTCACTTGTCTCATTGTGTTGTAGCGTATCAGGCTTCCCCATATGGTTCAGCAATTCCATTTCTGAGTACATACTTCCAAAGTATGTTTTTAAAGGGATGTGCGAACTGTTATTTATGTACTCAGCATTTATAGCAGCAGTATATACGATAGTCAAAATCTTAAAAGATAAATGTCATAAGTTAGTAAACAAAATGTGGTGTATAAATACAATGAGATTTTTTCTATTTCCTTTTTCTGGGTGGAGAACCAGTGAGACAAGTTGTAGCAGTTGCCTGGGCTGGGACTTGGGCAGTCCTGTCTCTGCCTCCAGATATTGAAAGCATATGCCTACTCCTGGTTCCCATTTCCTTTTAACTGATTTGTATCTGTCTTCACTATGAAAGTCATAACATGAAGCTTCTTAATAAGGAAACAACATTGAAAAAATAACTATTTGGATTAGAGTAGACTGGAGGTGCCAATTAGATAGTTTAGGGCCAGCAAAAGGATTCAGTTCCTGAAGCCGACTGATTGTCATATGCCCTGCCAGAGAAAGGTGTCTCTCTACTTACCTTTCCTGGTGGACCAGATCTACAGCGTGGCAGCCTTAGTCACAACACTGCCCTTTCCAGTTCTCTGAGGCAGTTAATAAGACCTGACATTAGTTGTATTACTAAAAGCCCATGAATCAGAAGGTTGGGGATATATTCCAAACCCTTTAATTTCCATATTATCCGTTCAGTGTATCCTCAGAAAAAACAGTCATCTTGTACAGTATGAATTTTGTATTAGGTTCTTTTGAAGGGAAACTAAAGATTTCAACTGTGAGGAGGAAAAATCCTTAAGAGTTCAGATACAAGATACAGTATACATTACCAGTTCATCAAATAGTATTGGGATGATCTCACTTTCCTAAGCATGGGTGTGGGTATATAACTGCACAAATGAATTTATAGTGGATTCAGAGCAAATTATTTTCTCCCCTTGTGGCACTATCCTACTTGAAAGCTGGGACTGTTGTTAGAATTTGTCTTATGAGATGATTACCACAAAAACATCAAGGAATACTAGATTAAAACTTAATCAAGTTTAAAGTAATGCTAACACACAGGAACTTTCAAGACTTTGTCCTTTCCTGGGAGTGTCAGCTTACACCTGTAATCCCAGTGCCTGGGCCACAGAGGCAAGAGAATCACAAAGTTCAAGGCAGCCACGTGTACATAACAATGCCTTGTCTCAAAACATGAAATAATATATACAAAAGAGATTTTATTCTTGGAATTCAGGCCTGGCTTGTCCTGAAGATCATAAAAATGTTTCATTCCATTATTATGCATTATTGAAGAAATCAATGAGAATAGTTATGTCTGATGAGAATTTTAAATGTTAAGCTGGGATAAGAACTTGCCTATGGTTTGTATCGCAAGTCATGTAGCCAAATGTTAACCATCTCCCTATAACTTAAAATTGATACAATACTTATGTTTGATGATGCAGAAAATACAGTCTTTCTGTCATGCTGAAGGAATTCTATTAATCATTTAAGTTTGTTCAATTTCACTTAATCCATTGAAAAGTTGGCCAGCTACCTCACTTTAAGCATTAAGTTGTACTTAGGAAACCATTCCTTTACCTGTAATTACATGCCTGTGAAAAGGTTATCCTTACAAAGATTTAAAGCATGAAAGATTAGTGTGTCATTTGTGCTTCTGAGTGGGCAACCTAAATGGCAATGTTTCTTAGTTTGTATTCCTGGAGAATGACATAAGAGGAGGTCAGAGTCATTTTAGTACTTGCCAAAGAACCATAGCTACAATAGAGATAAGCCAATATAATAAAGAAGAGTAGACCAACCTGATCTATGAGTAATTTGACTGCCAAAGAGGCTGGTGCCCTATGTAGTCTGAATATCCAGTCAGTGAATTGATTTTCAGTATTATGGACTTCTTACCTTATAGTTTACATAGCTTGAAGATGAAGACACCCGTATTATAATTGTATTTGCAGTACATCATTTCAACGATTTTATGCAGATAATCGTGGAAAATATCAAAAAAATATTTTCTGCCAAGTACAGTAGTACACACCTTTAACCCCAGCACTCAAAAGACAAAGGTATATGGAATTCCAAATTCCAGACCAGCCATAGCTAAATGATGAGACCTTGTCTCCATAAACAACTTTTTAAATTGGTATTCAAGCATCTACAATGTAAACTGCACTGCTTCACTGAGTCTTACTCCCTAAAGGTAAGTGTTTGTCATGACTGTACACACGCCATAATTTCCATGTATATAATATTGTACTCTTACATACATCCTCTGTAGTCTACATACTGAACTGCAGAGTTTTTTTTTTCATCCATTCCTGTATCTCAGACTCTTTCTATACAATGGTCCTTGTTCTTTTTAAATTGTAATACTTTTAAACATGCATAGTGTTTTAAACATGCATAGCACCAGTGCATGTATTTTGTTTTTCTAATTATCTTTCCTTCCTAGACTCCGAATCTTTTCTTGATTAGTAACTATTCTGTTGTGGAGTATGTGGCCTACACTGGTAAAATCCCACCACATAGTGGGTCAAGGTAGGAGGATCAAGAGGTCAAAGTCTCTTTAGATACACATCCAGTTCTAGGCCTGTCTGTGCTATGTAAGAACCTGTCTCAAAAACAACAGAATATGCTGGAGAGATGGCTCAGTGGTTAAGAGCACTGATTCCTCTTCCAGAGGTCCTGAGTTCAACTCCTAGCAACTACATGGTGGCTCATAACCATCTGATATGGAATCTGATGCCCTCTTCTGGTGTGTCTGAAGAGAACAACAATGTACTCACAAACATAAAATAAGTGTTTTTTTTAAAGGTCTGAAGAGATGGCTCAGTGGTTAAGAGCTCTCTTCTGGTGTGTCTGAAGACAGCTACAGTGTATTCATATAAATAAAATAAATAAAATATTTAAAAAAACAATTAACCTAATACTCAAGGACATAATGAACAAATTATCAGACCTCAAAAGATGCTTCATGTTTAAGAAGTTCCTGCTCTACAGAGGATCTGAATTCAGTTTCCACCAACCATGTAACTCCAGCTCCAGGAGATTAGATGCCTTCTAGCTTCCACTAGCACCTACACATGTGGCATATACACATGCACATAAAAAAACTGAGACAAGGGGCTAGAGAAATGGCTCAGCGGTTAAGAGCACTTGACTACTCTTCCAGGATCTGGAGTTCAAATCCCAGCAACCACATAGTGGCTCACAACCATAGTGGCTCACAACCATCTGTAATGAGGTCTGATGCCCTCTTCTGATGTGTCTGAAGACAGCTGCAGTGTACTTATATATAATAAATCTTAACAACAAAACTGAAGCCAGGCGATGTTGGCACATGCCTTTAATCCCAGCCCTTGGGAGGCAGAGGCAGGTGGATTTCTGAGTTCTAGGCCAGCCTGGTCTACAGAGTGAGTTCCAGGACAGCCAGGACTATACAGAGAAATCCTGTCTCAAACAAAAAACAGGGCCCAGGATCAGAGGTGAGGGGGACACATCTATCCCAACACCGAGAATAACTGGGACCAGCGGGACCCAGGCACACAGAAACTCCACTAGCCCAGTGGCACAGGTTGTGTCCGGTCTGTCTGGGCCAGTGCCCTAAGCAGACCTTGGGCCAGTCCCAGGATACCCAGAGGAAGCTCCACTCCCAGGCACTCTTAACATGCCCAGGATCATAGGATCAGAGGTGAGGAGGACACAACATCTGTCTTGATACAGGGAGTAACTGAGACCAGTGGGACCCAGGCACACAGGAACTCCACCAGATCAGTGGCATGGGTTCCTTCCAGTCTGTCTGGGCCAGTGCCCTGAGCAGACCTTGGGTGCAAACTCAGCAATGAGTCCCATAATAATCAGAGGAAGCTCCACTCCCAGGCACTGTCACAGGATCACAGAGACACATTGACTAAGGAGTTCTGACACAACCAGGATCACAGGAAGGACAGGCCCCAATCATATTTAGCCAGGGAAGGTAGCACTTCAGATGGCTGAAGGCAAGCATAAGAAAATAAGCAACAGAACCAAGGTTATGCCGGGTGGTGGTGGTGCACACCTTAATCCCAGCACTTGGGAGGCAGAGGCAGGCAGATTTCTGAGTTCAAGGCCAGCCTGGTCTACAGAGTGAGTTCCAGGACAGCCAGGGCTATACAGAGAAACCCTGTCTTGAAAAAAAAAAAAAACTACAGGAAAACACAAACAGGTGAAGGAAAGGAACAAAACCATCCAGGATCTAAAAGTGGAAATAGAAACAATAAAAAAATCACAAAGGGAGACAACCCTGGAATTAGAAAACCTAGCAAAGAGATCAGGAGTCATAGATGAAAACATCACCAACAGAATACAAGAGATAGAAGAGAGAATCTCAGGGGCAG
>NW_022196911.1:80921238-80940393 GCF_008632895.1 Mastomys coucha
AGTAACATATAAAGGAAGGCTTATCAGAATTACACCAGACTTCTCACCAGAGACTATAAAAGCTAGAAGATCCTGGGCAGGTATCATACAGACCCTACAAGAACACAAATGCCAGCCCAGGCTACTATACCCAGCAAAACTCTCAGCTTCCATAGATGGAGAAACCAAGATATCCCATGACAAAACCAAATTTACACAATATCTTGCCACAAATCCAGCCCTACAAAGGATAATAGATGGAAAACACCAACATAAGGAGCAAAACTAGACCCTAGAAGAAGCAAGAAAGTCAGGAGGTGGTGGCGCACACCTTTAATCCAAGCATTTGGGAGGCAGAGACAGGCAGATTTCTGAGTTCAAAGCCAGCCTGGTCTACAGAGTGAGTTCCAGGACAGCCAGGGCTATACAGAGAAACCCTGTCTTGAAAAACAAAACAAAACAAAAAGCAAGAATGTAATCTTTCAACAAACCCACACAAACATAATTCTACCTCTAACAACAAAAATTACAGGAAGTAACAATTTCTTTTTCTTGATATGAAAATTAATATTACCAACTTATGCTAATAGATTCAAATTCAAAAGTATGAGGAATTGGAAATTTGTTGGCTATCATCTGGTGGTCTCTCTAATTTGGTAATTGGAGAAATTGGTCCCATATTGTACAATCCATATATACTTTCTGCTTGTTTGTACCTATCAGTGTCTTGCTGGGTAATGGTCTTGAAACCGTGCTTCTCCTATCTCAGCCTCTCTATTAGTAGGATTGTTTATTTGATGTTTTTACACTACCCCATGGTTTTCAGAACAGCTTACATATGTCAAAATTATTTATACAGCCAAAAGAAATGTAAACAATTAACTTGGGAGTTGACTTGTAAGAGAACAACAAAGAGTGAGACTGAATACTTTGCTTGATGTTTGTAACTATTTTATCAAGTTTGAAGAAGAGGACTCTATAAGTTACTCTTTCTCTGAGATGAATGCTTTTCAAAATCGTCACAGCCAATGAACCAGATTCTTAACTCTCATCTAATATCTGTGCCACCCTCCAAGCAGAACCATTGTTCATTGAAACAGTTGGTGAATGACTTCACAGATAGACCATCTTAATGCACACACCATCTCTTAAATGAATGTAACCTGTTCTCTGTGGGCTGAGAATGAAGACAATAACTCAAGTCAAATAGATTTAACCATAGCAGGAAATCTGTATCCAAAAATCTTGCCTACAATTCACTCCTTGGCGTAGCAGAACTGTCAACTCTTACCTTAGCTACTAGGGAGATAAAATCCTTTGGTGATGTGAGGGTCATTGAAGTACACTCTTATTACAATGAACTCCAATGTCTAAAAATTGTTCTTAATTTGGGCTTGTACCACAGTAAGAGCCAAGATTTTAAGCTCTACTAAAAACAAAACAAACAAACAAACAAAAAGACTATATTCATTTTTTTAAAAAAACTAGTAATGTATTATTTTAAAATATATAGCTGGGGCTGGCGAGATGGCTCAGCAGGTAAGAGCACTGACTGCTCTTCTGAAAGTCCTAAGTTCGAATCCCAGCAACCACATGGTAGCTCAAAACCACCCATAATGAGATCTGACACCCTCTTCTGGTGTGTCTGAAGACAGCTACAGTGTATTACACCAGAGCGAACGGGGCCATAGTGAGTAGGGCCAGAGCAAGCAGGGCCTGCAGAGATCCTGAGTTCAATTCCTAGCAGCCACACACATGATAGCTCATGGCCATCTGTACAGCTACAGTGTACTCATATACATAATAAATAATCTTTAAAAAGTAAAATAAAAATATACAGCTAATATGTTTGGAGTTATTTAAAATTTAAATTGAGAAAAATATATGTATTTTCAGTATTGCTGCAGACAAGCATCTACATAAGACTGTTTAATTGATTGTTTTATATCAAACAACTTTTATACTACTCATTTTTATTGTTACAATATTTTATAAATTTTAAAGAATATGACAAAATTTTAAAAAATATATTCTTTCTAAAAAAACAAACTGAGACAGATCTGTTCCCATTTACAAAAAGGCACTTAACAGCTAGTGGTTGTGCTTTAATTTGCAAACTGCCCAGTAATTGCAGTGGAAGTAAAGACAGAAAAATTACTGGACTCTTTAAGGGACTTAGGAAATTAAGTTACATAACAGGCGAAAATTTTTTGATGTATTGCTTGATATAATAATTAACATCCAAAACCCAATTGATCCTAGTATTTTCCTCTAAATAGATCCTTAAAAGCTAGAAAATAAGGCATAAGCCAGGTGGTGGTGGCTCACACCTTTAATCCTGGCATTTGGGAGGCGAGACATGAAGATCTCTTTGAGTTTGAAGCCAGCCTGGTCTACAGAGTGAGATCGGGGACAGCCAGAGCTACATAAAGAAACCCAGTCTCAAAAAACAAAAACAAAAAGGCCAGAAAATAACAGTTGGACAAAAAATCTTTTGTTTGGCAATTCTGTGTAAGTTCTAGTACTCTGGTAAAGGAAAAGGACAGAATCAAATGTGGATTCCTAGAAGGAAGAAAGGAACTAATATAAAAAAGAGGATGTTGGCCGGGCCTTCCGTTGTACCTACTCAGTATTTTCCCACTGCTCTAACATTTAGTATGAATGTTGAAAGTAATTCATTTTAATATGTATAAAGAAATTTTTGTGTGCTAAATCATAATTAATACAAGAAATTTTTCTAGTTTAATTTTGTGTGTGCATGTATGCATGTGCACGTGTGTGCATGTGTTGTTTTGTCTTTGGAATTACTATAACCAAGATAAGTATAGGGCAGTGTGGGAAGCTACAGTAGAGAAAGGTATTAGTTCAAGTCAAAGGAGTGGGGTAAAGAGGAAAGCCTGTGGGTTGTGACTCTTAAAGGACAAGTAAGAAATCAGCCTTTTATTCATGCCAAAGTTCCTACTATTTGTTAGAAATGAGCAAGGTAAAACTTTCCACATGGATTTTATGCTCTAGTAGTAAACAAGTTGTAGAAAATTAATAGTGGTTAGGAAATTCTATGGAAAAAAATTCCAGAGGAGAGAGGAAATGTTGAGATGAGAGTTACAATGTAAAGTAAAATGGGCAGGGTGGCCGGGCGGTGGTGGCGCACGCCTTTAATCCCAGCACTTGGGAGGCAGAGGCAGGCGGATTTCTGAGTTCGAGGCCAGCCTGGTCTACAGAGTGAGTTCCAGGACAGCCAGGGCAACACAGAGAAACCCTGTCTCGAAAAACCAAAAAAAAAAAAAAAAAAAAAAAAAAAAAAAAAAAAAAAAAAAAAAAAAAATGGGCAGGGTGCAAAAGTATGAAGGAGACAAGTGAAAAGTCCTTTAGATAGCCAAGGGAAGACAGTGAAGCATCTTTGACAGGTGCAAGCATGGCTGCAGCAAGGAAAATGAAGATCAGTCATTCCTCATAAGACTTTGTCTCTTACACTTTAGAAAGTACAATGCTATTGCAGATTTCCTAGTGAATAATATGTCATACTTTTTTGTTAATGTTGTTGGGCATCAAACCCAAGACTTGTATGGTAGATAAGGATTCTCATCATTGAACTATATCTACAGATCAGATATTCTAAAAGAATGTATTTCCCGGTATGTATACACAAACACAGGATCTGGATTGAGAAGAGAAAGAACAAAATTAGGATGTCATCGCCACTCCCTTCAAGCAGTGAGGTTTATGGGTAAAAGGTTGTGTTCCTGATATTTTGTAATAAAAGCCAACTGGGCTAGAGATAATGGTTCAGTGGTTAAGATTACTTGCTGTACAATCAGAGTTTAGATCCCAGAACCCACATACTAAGCCAGGCATCATGTGCAAACCTGTAATCCCAACTCTGAAACATGAAGTGATAGAGTTTACCTGCCTCTGCCTCCCGAGTGCTGGGATCAAAGGTATGCACCATCACTGTCAGGCTTGAATAGAGTTTCAAGTATGAAGCAAGGAAAGGTCCAGGTTGAAAATATGAGTGAAGTCATTAGAGGTTGATGGTATTTAAAGATGTCTGTCTGTCTAAAAGATTTCAAAGGACATAGTCTTCTCCCAAAGGAATGGGACTTTTTGTTTGTACTATGAAATAGAGTCTCAGTCTAGTTCAGGCTAGCCAGAAACTTACTCTTTAGAGTGGGCTCAAATTCATTACAGTTTTTCTGCCTCAGCCTACGGAGTGCTGGAATTTCAGGTGTGAGCCATCATACTGACCTGGTAATTGGGGATTTTAACAAGAGTTCTGAGCTGGGAATGGTGGCACATACCTTTAACCTCAGCACTGACAGGCAGAGATAGGTGAATTTCTGTGAGTTCAAGACTAGCCTGGTGTACATAGCTCCTAGGACAGCCACAGCTACCTAGAGAGACCCTGTCTCAATAAAATAAAATAACCAGAATCCTGGAGGATTAGGAACTAGAAAGGACTCAGAAGGCAAAGCCAGTAAGGTAGGAAAACAAATAAGGAGCAAGAACAACTGTAAGTTAAGGCACAGGATATAAAAGAGAACTCAGAGAAGCTTATTCTCATCAGAGATGCCTTTGGCACAGGCGAAATTAAGGCTAGCAATTAAAGCAAATTATAGAACAAAGTCCAGTATTAACTAGCAAAGCACACCTAACACTTGTTAAGAATTGTAAGTAGTTGAATGCTTACAGATTTCAAGTGTTTCATTGTTGTTTGTCAGATTTCTGTTTTGCTGTAACATTTCAGCTGCCAATGGCAGCACCTGACAGGAAGTCCTAGGGATAGTATACACCCTAAACATTCTAAAAAGTAAGGTGCTAGGCTATTAAGATAGCTCAGCTGGTAAAGGCACTTGCCTCCATGCCTAGGTGACATGAGTTCAATACTAAGACACACATAAAGTCAAAAGAGAGAGCTGGTTTCCACCAAGTTGCCCTCTGACCTTCACATGCATATGGGGCATGTACGTGTGTACACACACACACACTACACACACACATGCACACAAGACTTATAAGAAGAAGAGTAAGTAAGATGCCCGGGTCCACTCATATCTAAGTATTCTAGAGTAGCTCACATATTTTGTAATGCTACTCGAAATAAATGCCATCTTGAGGAGCAGCAAGTTGAACTCATAGCAGACAAGTATATTCTTGTTGATGAAAATGACATGATTGGGGCTGAGACCAAGAAAAATTGTCACCTAAGTGAAAACATTGATGAAAGGTTATTACCACAAACTTTAATGACTTCTTATTCAACAGTGAACATAAACTCCTACTGTAGCAGAGAGCAGATGTTAAAATTACCCTTCCAGGTTGCTTTACCAGTACTTATTGTCATTATTAAGGTAAGTTAGGTAAGTTTGAGGAAAATAAGACCATTAGAACAGCATAAAAGTATTTAAAAGGTGAATTAGATAAAATGGAACCTAGTGACTGATGTGCACATATAATCTTAGCATTCAGAAGACCGGGCAGGAAGATAAGCAGTTCAAAGTCAGCTGTAGCTACATAAAGAGCTTGAAGTCAGCCTAGGCTTAATGAGACCTTGTCTCACTACCACTCCCTCCCAAAAAATTATGAGAAAATATAAATGTACAGATAGATTATTACCAACAATTTCTCTACTTTATAAACT
This sequence comes from Mastomys coucha, assembly GCF_008632895.1. Lineage (NCBI taxonomy): Eukaryota > Metazoa > Chordata > Mammalia > Rodentia > Muridae > Mastomys > Mastomys coucha. Next base: position 80,926,856 of record NW_022196911.1, read on the forward strand.
TAAGAGGTTGTTTGTTTTAAGTTTGGACTCCTTTTAAGATAACTCATGTGATATAACAGTATTCAACCAGTTGTGGAAAAACAGCCACCTGACATGATGTCAGAAGTCCCATATATATGCACTGCTACTTGTAAAAGACATTTGTGGGACATTATTGTAAAATGAGAGAGAGCAAATAAAATCTAATTTAATTTGTCCAAAAAATAAATAATAAAGTTTGAAATTAGGTTTCTCATTATGCATGAACTTCAACCCAGCTGTTACTAGAAGACATTGTAAAAGCCCAAGCTTTGCATACATTAACAGATAGCATTCACAACCCAATCCATTCAAAAATTTTAAGCAGCTAGCCTGTAGATATTATCCCAAAAAGTCCTTAAGAAAGAGGTTCAAATATCCCCCACCAAAACAAACTGTACCCTGATTAGGAGCTCTGCCCATATTTATCATTTTGGCATGCACTTCCGATCATAATCCACCATTGGAAGAAGTCAGGACAGGAACTCAAGCAGGTCTAGAACCCAGAAGCAGGAGCTGATCTGCATGGAGGGGTACTGCTTACTGATTTCCTCTAGTGATGGATTATGATCTGGAAGTATAAGCCAAATAAGCCCTTCCCTCCCCCACTTGCTTTCTGGTCATATATTGTCGAAGGAAACAACACTAAGACACTCTTCTAATGGGTATTCTTTCTGGCTAAAAGCTGCTAAATTATTCCAAATCATCTAGTTTCTGTAAATACAGAATGAAAAAAAAAAAAGGACAGGCTTTAATTGTAGTTAACAGGTCATTGTGTACATTTATTAACTCAAATTTCTTGTACAAACACTATTATAAGGACATTCCATTCTAACAGTTGATTCTCAAAAGGCACATATGTCCTGATAGTTGAACAGAATTTTCTTCATCCTCGATACTGCAGCATTAGTTTTTATCCTTTTAGGTTGTTTGTTGAGACAGGGTCCCTATAATACTGACTAGACTCAAACGCATGACAGTCTTTCCATTTCAGCCTCCCAAGTGCTAGGATCACAGGCATAAATGGCAACATCCAGCTTAATCCTGCCTCTGAAATAAAAATCACACTCTAATAGAAAATTCTGTGGTTTTCTAAATCATCATTGCTGCACACACAAAAATTTACCTTTAAAACAATAAAATTTATTTTGCTTATAAATCTCCAATTGATCAAGGCTCTTTGGGACTAGCCAACCACTGTTCCATGTACTGTTAGCCATGATGGGTCAAGAACTAGGAACAGGGGGTCTTATGAATCAGTCATATAGTTGATGCTGGTTGTCAGCTAAAACCATAATTGGAGCTGTCAGCTAGAATAATGGTGCCTACTGTGCTTCCTCATGCCCTACCACATTGTGGCTGGATTGCTGAGGTGAGAAAGATAGGGGGTGAGGCACAGCATTGCCTTTAAGGCTTAGTTTCAGACATCAACCCAGCATCATCTCCGCTGCATTCTAGCCACTAGAGAAGTCACAGTTCTGCAGAGCTCAAGGGGAGGAGAAATCATCTCCGTAAATACTGTTAGTAACAACCTACCTTCTTCCTGAATGTTTTCAACCAAAATCCTGTAATTAATAAAGTTATACTGAGTTTATTTAGAGGGAAAGACATTATGCAGCATACTTTAAAAATAGTTCAAGCCGGGCAGTGGTGGCACACGCCTTTAATCCCAGCACTTGGGAGGCAGAGGCAGGTGGATTTCTGAGTTCGAGGCCAGCCTGGTCTACAAAGTGAGTTCCAGGACAGCCAGAGCTACACAGAGAAACCCTGTCTCGAAAAACCAAAAAACAAAAAAAAATAAATAAATAAAAATAAAAATAGTTCAGAAAAGGAGTGCTTTTTAAACATTTATACATTTCTGTGAAGATAGGTTTATAGAAATTATTTTTCCATCTCTGGAGCATGAGTAGAAGTATGTGACTGCTTTAATCAATAGAAATACTGTGACAGAAATACCAAGAGAGAACTCTTATGGTAAAAAAAAAAAAATTGAGAAAAATGTTAGCTCTTTTGACTCTGGATATGTATTCTTTGGATTGTTCTCTTGCATCTTTCCTGTAAGCCAAATTCTTTCCAAACAAAAAGTTCTTTTAATGAGATGGACGTGAGATGAGTCCTGAACATCAGTACTTTTGTATTTTTAAATCAGAGTCAAATTGTGACTTGAGTTTCATAGTAACATTAGGGATTAGCAGAAGGGACTTTACCAGATGTATATAACATATATGTACACAAGAAAACATATCCCATTCTGGAAACAGTTCTTGGGAAGGAAAAAGTTAGCCAGAAGATTGAAACAGTTTTTTAGTACTCTTAATTACTTGAACTAGTAAAGACAACTTGAATCTTCCTTTAGTTTGTAGTGAAATTGTCGAATTATAGGAGAACAAAACTTGTCATTCTCTTTGTAAAGAAAGAGCCTGGGATGAGCTCCCTACCTAGGAGGAGAGAAACACAGTCCCCCAATTCCAAAGATAGCAGCTGCTGAGATACAACCTCATGTTTCCAGTTTGAGAAGGATACGTAAGTCTTTTTAACTAGTACCACAATCCCCAGACAAGGAATAAACACCACTAAAAACCTCAATTTGTGAATGTTTACTATCTTTAAAAGGCACTTGATGACTACGTAATGAATATATACTATTTCTTTCAAAGCTGATTATTCTAACATTGGACATGGTAGCCCATTCCTGCAGTACTAGTACTCAGGAGACAAAGACAAAAGTACAAAAAGTTTGAGGGTAACGAAGTGAACTGGAGACCAATCCTAGACTATCTAGTGAGACTCTGGCACAAAAGACAGGAGGGCAGGATTTGGGGGCTGATTATTCTGATATGTTTGCTCTTACATCCAAGGCATTATCTAAAAAAGAAAAACATGAGGTTTCAGATAGGATGGCAAATTAGAAACCAACTCCATGTGATACAGGGAATGAGAAGACAGGACGACAGAATAGACTATTCCAAAGAGAAACTGAGGAAGCGCATTGAAAACTCACAAAGGGATATAGAACAAGTAAAAACTACCAAGGTCCTGGAACTCACTCTGTAGACCAGGCTGGCCTCGAACTCAGAAATCCACCTGCCTCTGCCTCCCGAGTGCAGGGATTAAAGGCGTGCGCCACCACCGCCCGGCTTGTTTATGTAATTTTCATCATTAATAAGTCTTTCTTTTTTTTTTGAGACAGGGTTTTCCTACATAGCCCTAGCTGTCCTGAAATTCACTGTGTAGATGAGGCTGGTCTCAAACTTACAGAGATCCAGTGCCTCTGACTCCCCAGTGCTGAGATTTTGTTTTGTTTTGTTTTGTTTTTAAAGATTTATTTATTTTACTTATTATATGTGAGTACACACTGTAGCTGTCTTCAGACACACCAGAAGAGGGCGTCAGATCTCATTACAGGTGGTTGTGAGCCACCATGTGGTCGCTGGGATCCGAACTCAGGGCCTTCAGAAGAGCAGTCAGTGCTCTTACCCACTGAGCCATCTCACCAGCCCTGGGAGAAAAATCTTAATCATAGAACACACAAAAGAATACCTTTCATGCCAGGCGGTGGTGGCGCACGCCTTTAATCCCAGCACTTGGGAGGCAGAGGCAGGTGGATTTCTGAGTTCGAGGCCAGCCTGGTCTACAGAGTGAGTTCCAGGACAGCCAGGGCTACACAGAGAAACCTTGTCTCAAAAAAAAAAAAAAAGAAAGAAAGAAAGAAAGAAAAGAAAAGAAAAAAATACATAGGACCAGCAAAATGGTTTAGTGGGTAAAGGTGCTTGCTACCAAGCCTGATGACCTGAGTTCAAGCCACAGGTCCCATATGGGGGAAGGAGAGAATCTATTCCTTCAAGTTGTCTTTTTTTTTAAATAAAGATTTTTATTTATTTATCATATGTAAGTACACTATAGCTGTCTTCAGACACGCCAGAAGAGGGCGTCAGATCTCATTACGGATGGTTGTGAGCCACCATGATGTGGTTGCTGGGATTTGAACTCAGGACCTTTGGAAGAGCAGTCAGTGCTCTTACCCGCTGAGCTATCTCGCCAGCCCCTCAAGTTGTCTTTTGACCTCCATATGTTCTCTCTCTCTCTCTCTCTCTCTCTCTCTCTCTCTCTCTCTCAGTGGATTACCTCCAACAAGTGTATTATCTTCTATAGAAATCTGGCATGACTGTAACCCTAACGTTGGAAGAAACTTGAATAAATTCTATGGACACATCAATGTGTAGTGAAGAACTAAAAGCCTCCAGCCAACAACCAGTACTAAGTTGCCAGGCATGTGGATGAAGCATGTTGGAAGTGGATGCTAGATCCCATCCAATCTTCAGATGACTATTGGCACCCTCCAGGCTATCATCTTGATTGCAATGTCAAAGCAACACTGAATTCGGTCACAAAGCTGAGCCACTGCTGTGGGAAAATTGTTTAAACTAAATGATTTGTCCCCTAACAGTTAATAGCAAATACAAGATTATCTTCAACAAATGGCTCCGGAGCAGCTAGACGCACGTGCGTGTGTGTGTGTGTGTGTGTGTGTGTGTGTGTGTGTGTGTGTGTGTGTGTGTGTATCTGTCTGTGTGTGTGTACTTATAATCTAAGCCAGGCATGATGACTCATACCAGTCATCAGGAGGCTGAGGCCAGACTTAATTGTTCAAAGTAAGCTCAAGACCAGTATGGAACACAGATTAAGACTTGTTTCAATAATGATAATGTTAATAATGAAAGAGAGAGGCTTGGAGTATTTGGCTTAGTTGGTAAAATGCTTGCCTCAAGACCTTGGGTTCCATCCCTAGTACTGCATAAAACTGGATATTGTAACACATTTCTATAAGCACAGCATTTGGAAGGTAGAGACAGGAGAATCGGGAGTTTAAAGTCATCCTTGACTACAAAGTTAGAGGCCAGCTTGGGCTATAAGAGATTCTGAGTTGAAATAAAAGCAGAGTACAGCTTAAATGAACATGCAGCAACATAGAGGAATCTCAAAAACATTATGCTTGAGCCAGGCTTAGTGAGTGTTGCTTGTTATCCTATCACTTAGAGACAAGAGGATCAAGAATCAGCCTTAGTTATCTGGAGAGGTTGAGGCCTGTCTGGGCTACATTAGATCCTGTCTCAGACAAACAGCAAAACAAAAACAAAAGCAAAAAAAAAATCACATAGGGGAAAGTATATTGTGTGTTTGGTTTATCCAGCTGAAATTTTAGAAAAAAATTAACCTAGAATAATGAAAAGCAAAGTGAAGGTTACATGGAGCTGAGTGCAGAAAGGCAGAAAAGAGTAAGAAAACTTTGGGGAATGGTGAAAACATTCTATACTTTGATTGTGACTATTCAATTTATAAATATATGTTTGTTAAAACTCACTAAGCTCTATACTTAAAATACCAGGTGTGGCTGTGGGCATTAGTAATCTCAGTTGCTCTAGAAACAGCCTACACAACATTTGAAGCCCTATTTCAAAAATATGAATAAGTAGTATCTAGGGATGTAGCTTAAACAATGGAAAATTTGGGGCTGGAAGGATGGCTCAGGGGTTAAGAACACTGGTTTTCCAGAGGTCCTGAGTTTGGTTCCCCAACACCCGCATGGCAGACTGATAGCAGTTTCTAACTCCAGTTCTACAAGACCCATCACCCTCTTCTGGCTTCCAAGGGCACTAGAAACATATGTAGGCAAAACACCCATACACATTAAAAAACTAATCTTAAAAAAAAAAAACCACTTTGCCTAGCATGCATTTAGCTTTAGGTTTGATCCACTGGGCCTCATAAACTAGGTATGGTGTGATGTTGTAATTCCAGCACTGACAGGTACAAGCAGAAGGGTCAGAATTTTAAGTTCATCCTCAGTTACATGGGTATATGAGTTTAAGACCAGTCTTGAATATATGAGACATTATCCAAAACATATGTGTGTATGTGTCCATATCCCACTGATCTTTACACTTAATTTTTTTAAAATTGTATTTATTATAGACATAGGATTCTGCTATTGTTGACTACTCTAGTCTTGAGTTCCAGAATGGACTCAGATTAATCATCCTGTCTTAACTTTCTGAAAAGATTTTCTAAAAATTGAAAGAAAAAAAAAAAAACAGCTAAACTCACATCCTAACACGTGATAGGCCAAGGCAGGAAAATTGTATATTTGAGGTTATTCTAGGCTATACAGTGAGACCCTGTTTCAAAAACCAAAAATATTAAAAAATATTCTGTGAAATAAATGTAACTATCTTGTATTTGACTTTTTTTTTTTTTTTTAGACATAGCCTTGAACGCTTTCTGTAGCTAAAGATGACTAAGGATGACCTTAAACCTCTGCTCCTCCTGCCTTTGGCTGCTTAGTCTTTTGTCACTAGGGAGCTGGGATTACAAGAGTAGCGATCTCACCTGGTTTAGGCAGTACTGGGGAAGCAAACCCAGAGTACGATGCTTCCTGGGCACTCTACAAACTGAGCTACATCCCTCTCATAATTACCAATTTCTGAGATACTTAGCCTTGTTTCTCTCCCCTAGTTTGACAGACCGCTCTCTAAGGACAAAGACTGGCCTTGTGTAGTGTGACAGCTTCTGAGATGTGAACAAATGTTTGTTCTTTCTGGTTAAAACACCTGTGTCAGACCAAAGAAATTATTCCACCCAAGCCTAACTTGGTGAGCCAGTAAGTTTATTGGGGTTGCTTACCGAAGGAAACAGAACTCAAAGATAGGTCCATCACCACAAAGCCCCACCACAGCATGTGTGATGATTCACAAAAACTGCAGCCCTGGTCCTCTCTGCCCTTCCTGAAGGCATCTTCTACCAGAGAGACTCCTCTCTCCCAGCAGTAGTTTACCTGTTATGTAAAGGTTTCTCTGTGCAGCCTGGCTGCCCTGGAACTCACTCTGTAGATCAAGCTGGCCAGGAACTCAAGAGATCTGCCTGCTTGTGCCTTCCTGAGGGCTGGGATAAAGGGTGTGTACCACCACACTTAGAGTTTTAAAAGTTTCTTGAGCCTGTTTCTTTAGCTTCCTGAGTCTTGAGAGAATCCCTTCTTCCTTTTTTTTTTTTAAATCTTTCTTCCTTTACCTTTTTTTTCTTTTTTTCTCTTTCTTCCCTTCCCTTTCACTTCCCTTACTTTTTACATATCTGCCCTCTGCCCCAGTAAGATCTCATCTAACACATATTGGTCTCAAGCTTACTATGTAATTGGGGATGACCTTGAATTCCTGACCCTCTGCTTCTTCCTTCTAGGTACCAGAATTATAGTGATGTGCCCCATACCTGGTTCAGAAGGGAATGTTTCAACTTGTAGGAAATAGCTATACAACACTCTCTCTCGGTCTGTCTGTGACCTCTTGTACTATGTCCCCTGCACCTGGAGGAGGTGGTACAGATGTCTAAATATTTTCCTTTATTTGCGAAGGTTTGCATTGGGCCCCTGTGTCATAACAAGTCATTTGTTCACAATAGCTTGCCAGGTATAAGTCTGTAGTAACCATCAACCACTGTGAAATGTTATTCTCTATGAACAAACCTGATGGCAACTGTAATCTATGGGCATAAACATATATTTAGAAGATAATTTGACATCATACCATATCTGTTAAGCAAAACAATAATAGTAACTTCCCTACTAGGACCTATTACCTTCTCAGTTACAAGATTTTGTCCTGGCTTACAGTACCTGGCTAGTTTTTTGTCAACCTCACACAGTCAGAGTCATTTGGGAAGAGGGAAATTCAACCGAGAAAATTATATCTACCAGATTGTTCTGTGGGCAAGCCTATAGTGCATTTTCTTGACTCCCATTGATGTGGGAAGGCCCAGCTGACTGTGGGCAGTGCCACCTCTGGGCTGGTGGTCCTGAATTCTATAAGAAAGCAAGTTGAAGAAGCCATGGAAGCAAGATAAGCAGAACTTCCCCATGGCCCCTGTATTAGCTCCCGATTCCATGTTCCTGCCTTGAGTTCTGACCCTGACTTCTCTTTTTGATGGACTGTGTTTGGGACCTAGCAGTCAAAATAAACCCTTTCCTCCCCAGGTTGCTTTGGTCATAGTGTTCTATAATAATTTTTTATCATAATGTCACTCCTATGGCATGAATGAACCTTAGGTCCAACTGGAAAACTAGGTGGTCACATCCATAGTGGTTGTGTCACTGTCTAGCCAGTAAGTACATCTTGCCTATAAGTTTGAGAGCAGAGAATTCAGGGTTCATAACCAAGAAGGTTTGCCATTAACTATTCCCAGCAGCCTACAGAGCACCTTCCAGCCCATGGGAACCAGCCAACAAGGAAGAGAGCTTCCAGCTCAGTCCCAGCTTCTTTTCTCCCTTCTCTATAACTGAAGTGTATAGCAGTTTGGTATCTTCCCAAACTGAGTCGAATATTCAAGGTCTGGTATGCAAAGCAGTGGCAATAGATTGTATTGCTTTGGGCACTTCAGGGATCCTTGACCAACAACTCACAGGAAGTTCTTCCCTTTTGGATTGTACTCAATGATCTATGGCTCCTAGGAGGTTGTTTTCTTTCTTTCTTTCTTTTTTTCAACCAAGCCTGATATATTCTTTAAAAATCTTTAACTGATATTTTCACCAGTCTTTCAGATGCTTTTCCAAATCTGTAAGACATGGAAGGGTTAGCACTGAAACCTTTTTACAGAGTGTGTGGCTTACGTTCAAGCTCCAAGGAGAGGGCTTCTAAGATGACTCAGCAAGTAAAAGGTCTTGCCTCCAAGCCCTAAGCCTGATGACCTGAATTCAATTCCCAGAGCTCACATGATGAAGGGAGAGAGTCAGCTACCACAGCTGTTTTCTAGCCATAGGGCACCCTGTGGCACATGAATGCCCATGTATAAAATGCACACACAATTCATAGATAATCTTTTTTAAGTTCCAAGCAACTGTCAGTTGATCTTGGAATTCATCAGCTTCGGGAGGGGGGTTGTTTTTTAAAATCACAAAGCCCTCCACAAGTCACAGTCATTTTACATTAGTCATCCTTGCCCCAGAGCACTGCTATGCAGCTGCTGCACAATCCCCCAGACTTAATGATGTCACTATAGCCTGCTAACACTGCTTGGCCTGGCCCAGGGCCAAAAAGGAGAGCTATGTTTGTGACTACTGTGCTTGTTGCTAGAGTCTGCTCCAGGGGTCTAATAGACCACTCCTGGCTTTGCAAAGAGCACTCAGCTGGGTGAACAATACCTGGCCCCTGTATACTTTCTTGCAGGAGAGAAATGTATCTAGCACACTCTGAATATGTAACTGAGAATCTTAAATCTTTTCCTGTATGCCTTTGGTGAACTGTTGTCTGGGCTCTAAAGTATTTCACAGATCCAGAGGCACAACATTTGGCTTTCCATCAGATTTTTCTCTAGAAATCTAGCTCAACACTAATCTTATTACATTTGCCTCTGAATGAACCAGATATCTTTTTGTCTGTTCAGCCTTTTCCACCATCCACCTTTTTCTAACCTCTTGAATGTTTAGTACCTTATGAACCCTTTTGATTTGCCTCTCAAAGTCATTGACATCTCCTCGAACCATATTTCATAAAGATCATGTCCCACCATGGGATTCAGCAAAGCCACTGCAGTCCTACTCTAGTCCCAGAGTTCATGCTGAACCAAGTATTCTTAATTATTCTGTGAACACAATCCTACCAATTCTGGTGAAGTGTCAATATTTCCACTCATATGTCCAGTCCTATTGTTACTGCCTGTCTTTTGACCGACTGCCTGTCACACTTACATCCACAAAGATTTCAGCTGTTGATAACCCAGTGTGCCTAACAACTCACTTGAGCCAGCTCATCAGGTACTGACTATCCTCAAACTACCTCAGACTATGTAACTATTGTCTCAAGGAGATACTCAGTTTTCCATCTTGTATCCCACAGCATCACAAACCAGGCAGTGAGGGCTCTTTGATCCCTTGTTCCCTAATTTCTCAGCTGTAGAGCATTCCATGATTACAACAGTTTCCTGTACTGGGCCATTATTGTAGCCCCCAGCGTGTGCTACGTCATGCTTTTCCTTTACCCTCTATTAAAGGTATCCCTGAGGGATATTTCCTATCATTTCTGCTTAGTGCTTCCTCCTCTGATTCTTCCCACAGGTTCTAAGTCTTGGATCTCAGGAAGGACTTTGCAGATCTAATTTTTAGTTTCTCTCCCATACTTCTGCCAAGCCATGACAAATGTCAAGCCAACACCTCACTTTCACCCTCCCCCTTTCCCACTTTTTCTGCCAAATCAGAGGTTAATGCGGATATTAGCATCTGTTCTTTTTATCTTTGTGATTCCTCCCTTATATGGGAAAGTGCTTTCTGGACTGACAGCTGGGCCTTAGTTCCATGCTTTATCACCCACAGCAAAGGCTGCACAACTGCTGCCACAGCCTGCTAATGATCCCATAACATCTTATCTATGCCGCTTTCAGAGTTTGTAATATATCCACTATTCCATCAGCCACCTATGGGGCATCCCCATATTCCCATGGCAGATTCCATTCACCATGCTTGTAGAGAAAAATGGACACCCCATGGATGCTCCATTCTCAGATGACTCAGCCTTTGCTACATGTCCCAAAGAATGTGCAAGTGCCACTACAACAAATACATACTCCATCCCACACCATGTAAGGAAAGGTAACTGTGCTGAAATTACCCTCATTGATACTCTACCCGAGACAGATCAGCCTCAGTTCCATGCCTTATCTCCATCATAGGGGCCATGTATATGCTCCCCCATCTTCTGTCATTCTGTCAGGTGCCAGTTTTTTGACACTGCTTGGGAAGGTCTGAAAATCTTTTTCACTCCAGGAAAGACAGCACTGTCAGACAAAGAAACAGTCCCACCAAAAGTTTACCTTGATGAGCCAATGAACTTACTAAGGTTACTTATACAGACATCAACAACTGGTCATTTTAGCAAGTGTGACTCAAAAGCAGCTCTGCCACCAAAAAATATCACCCAGCATAGATGATAACCTGCACATCTACCATCCTGAAGTTCCCTGCTCAACGTGTAGGCAACTCCACCCAGAGTCTCCTCTCTTCCAGCAATTACTACTATGCCTATATGGTCTTTGAGACTGGTCTTAAATCCCCTATAACAACCTAAGTCCTATAAGGTTCATGAGCTCTCTGAGCCTGACAGGTTTTCTTAGTTTCCTGAGTCTTAGGAGCCTCCGTCCTTCCTCCAGGGGTGTTTCAAATAACAGTTTTCCACTAACTTTTTTTTGTTTTTTGTTTTGTTTGTTTGTTTGCTTTTTTGGTTTTTCGAGACAGGATTTCTCTGTGTAGCCCTGGCAGTTCTGGAACTCACTCTGTAGACCAGGCTGGCCTTGAACTCAGAAATCCGCCTGCCTCTGCCTCCCAAGTGCTGGGATTAAAGGTGTGCGGCCTTTTTTTTTTTTTTTTTTAAAGATTTATTTATTGTTATATGTAAGTACACTGTAGCTGTCTTCAGCCACACCAGAAAAGGGCGTCAGATCTCATTACAGATAGTTGTAAGCTACCATGTGGTTGCTGGGATTTGAACTCAGAACCCTAGGAAGAGGAGTCAGTGCTCTTAACAGCTGAGCCATCTCTCCAGCCCTGCAACTCACTTCTGTATCCCTGGAGTTGTTTATTCAGTCAATATATATTTGATGAATGAATTCTCCAAGGTATAAGAGGTTCACAAACTAAGCTTATAAACAAAGTCTGGTTTCCTTTCACAACTGGCAAAGAAACTTCCCTTGAGTTAAATGGTTCCAGAAACTCTTATCCCTGAACACATAACTCCGTCAAGCCCTTGTGTGTGTTCCTTTCTTTCTTCCTTTAGCCTTCTCACTTCTCTTCCATAACCTATCTTTCTGCTCTAACCCATGGGAGACAATTCTCTACCTTGAGATGAAATTAAGACTTAGCTTGGGGACCTCCTTCCTTGACATTCTTATTATTTTCTGAACTGGTTCTCCACTCTAGGGAAAATACAGAGATTCCACTTCCTCCACACAATTCTTCCCCACCATACCATCTCTGTAATTTAATGATGCCATTCCTTCCACCACAGAAATGGTCATGTTCTCCCCACTCCATCCCATCAAATTTGGCTGCTCTGTGTTTTATTTTAGAAAAACATCCTTGGCTAACACCTCTCAACCTTTGTGCTGTGCTTCTCCCAGACCTTTATATCCATCCAATGTGAGGCACAAGGACTTCACATTTCTAACTATGCCACTCACTTGTATCATAACAAATTAGTATGTAATTATGATACTTTCCACCAACTCTAAACTCCCCCAGATGGAGTCTATATGCCTCTGTCTGGTGCATCAATTTCTTTTTGTTCAACTACTCTGGACAAAGTTACAGCCTTGAGAGCTATCTCAATATGAAATTGATACACAAATAAAACATCTGTGGGTAATTCCTCCAGAGTGCAGCAAGCAGACAAGGTTTAACCCCTTAAATAAGAGCATCTTCCTTGGCACAGGGACGAGAAACCCTTTTCTCCCTCTTTCTGTCCCTCTCTCTGTCTCTCTTCCACTTAAGATCAAGCTTAGGACCCTTAGATGGGTAAACAAGAACTCCACGACTGGGCTTTACCCTGAGCCCCAAATCTTCTTGTAGTCTGAGAATCTAGGAGGGAAGGGTATTTGTTTCTTTGTCAATTGAGATTCCTTCAGACCCACTCTGCCACATAGCACAAACAAACCAGTACTACCCCTTAAAGCAGAAAGGTTCAGAAGATATGGTCTATGTCTCTCTGAGTCTGACCAAAAGCCATTCAACTCAAGTTTTATTTATGTTGGGTATCTGTGGTGCTGAGGATCAAATTTAGGACCTTGAACAAACTATTCAACTCCTTCACCACTGAGCTGAACCCAATCTCAGATTTGTAAAAAATTTTAATTGCACATATTATACATAAAAATGGATTTGTGTGATATTATATTCATTTTCCCACATGCATATAATATGCTTTGATCACATTCCACTCCCACTGTACTTATCTCCCTCCCTTTACTAGGTCCCTTCTACTTATGCATGCACAGGTGTGTGTGTGTGTGTTGTTTTTTTAAATCAAGATTCCACATGTGAGAGAAATGTGATGGCTGTCCTGAGTCTGGCTTATTCTGTTCACATAATGATCTCCAGTTCCATCCATTTTTTTTTTATATAGGATTTTGGTTGATAAATACTCTATTGTGTATATATACATTTTTATTATCAATTCATTCTTGATAGGTATGCAGGCTGATTGCACCACTCAGCCATTGGGAACAGTGCTGCCATTCCATGAGTATAGTTAGATTTCATCTCCAATTTCTTTTTTTTAAGATTTATTTATTATTATAATTAAGTACACTGTGGCTGTTGTCAGACACACCAGAAGAGGTCATCAGATCTCATTACGGGTGGTTGTGAGCCACCATGTGGTTGCTGGGATTTGAACTCAGAACCTTCAGAAGAGTAGTCAGTGCTCTTACCCACTGAGCCATCTCACCAGCCCCTCCAATTTCTTAAATTTTGAAATAATCCTAGGTTTACA
>NW_022196911.1:80940403-80950483 GCF_008632895.1 Mastomys coucha
AAAAAAATGCAAAGGTTATAGAGAGAGTTCCTGTAATATGCCTTAGTCATTTAATCCACTGTTAACATAATATCATGATACAATTGTTAAAGCTAGAAATATATGTTGATATATTATTAAGTAACTCAGGATTCTTCTGGATTTCACAACTTTTTCTACTGATGTTTGTTTTCTGTTCGACTTAGGGGTGCTGCCTTGTAGCTTAGCCATTGTTTCTCTATCTTTTCTTTGCAACAATTTATTCTCTTTTCTTATTTTTATGTCCTTTATTGTTTCAAGCAGGACTGACCAGGCTGTCTCCTAACCTGTGTTTATCTAATGTTTCTCTCATAGTTAGACTAGAGCAATGACTTTTGTTTTCATTTAGGGGTGTTTGTGTGTGTGTGTGTGTGTGTGTTTCTTTTAGACAACTAGGGCAGAAATGTCCTCATCTGTTTTTGATGTTATTTGAGTACAGAGTGTCCAAAAGATATGGTTGGCAGTACTGTCCTCTGACACTTGGTTACTGTAGAACTTTCAATTTCTCCAATGAAAATTTACTGTCCTTCCCTTTTCCTACTCTGTTCTTTGGATAGTTTTATTGTTGCTGTTCTTTTGGTTTTAGTTTTGTTTTTGTTTTTTTTTAAAGACAAGGTTTCTTTGTGTAGCCCCCATTGTCCTGGAACTCACTCTGTAAACCATCCTGGCCTCAAACTTCCAGAGATCTGCCTTACTCTGCCTCCCAAGTGCTAGGATTAAAGGCGTGCGCCACCATCGCCTAGTTTATACTTGGGTCTTGTATATGCTAGATAGATGCTCCACCAATGAACTTTGCCCACAGGTGCTATATATCTCTGACTTTTGTTGTTGTTTTGTTTTGTTTTGTTGTTTATGTGTTTGTTTAATTTGGTTTATTTTTTTGAGACAGGGTTTCTCCATGTAGCCCTGCTGGCTGTCCTGGAACTCAATCTAGAGACCAGGCTGGCCTTGACCTCAGAAATCTGCCTGCCTCTGCCTCCCAAGTGCTGGAACTAAAGGTGCGTGCCACCGCTGCCCGGCCTGCCTTAGCATTTTTGATATCTGCTCTGATTTACTCTGTATCACCATTTTTTATCATTGTCCTTTTATTGCCTTTTAAATTTTTTAAATTTTTTTAGTATTTCTTATATTACTACTATATATCATTCCTTTTTTTATTAGATATTTTTTTTTGTTTACATTTCAAATGTTCTCCCCTGTCCTGTTTTCCCCTCTGGAAAAAAAAAAAAAAAACCCTATCTCCTCCCTCTCCCCCTGCTCACCAACCCACCCTCTCCCATTTCTTGGCCCTGGCATTCCCCTACACTGGACCTAGAGCCTTCACAGGACCAAGGGCCTCTCCTCCCATTGATGACCAACAAGGCAATCCTCTGCTACATATGCAGCTGGAGCCCCACCTTGTGTACTCATGTATGGAGCATGAGTCCCACCATGTGTACTCTTTGGTTGGTGGTTTAGTCCCTGGGAGCTCTGGGGGTACTGGTTAGTTCATATTGTTGTTTCTTCTATGGGGCTGCAAACCCCTTCAGCTCCTTGGGTCCTTTCTCTAGCTCCTTCATTGGGGATCCTGTGCTCAGTCCAATGGATGGCTGTGAGCATCCACTTCTGTATTAGTCAGGCACTGGCAGAGCCTCTTAGGTGACAGCTATATCAGGCTCCTGTCATCCAGCACTTGCTGGCATCCACAATAGTGTCTGGGTTTGGTGATTGTATATGAGAAGGATTCCCAGGTGGGGCAGTCTCTGGATTGTCCTCTATATATTATTTCTACCCCTCACTTTCAATGTGACTTCTCTTGCATCTACCTCTACTTCCTCTCAAATTTATAACCTACTCTTCTTTATAGATGGATGGATGGATGGATGGATAGATAAATAAATAGACAGACAGACAGATATAGAGATATACACCTACTGAGTCCATTTAGTGTTGTTCACATGAATATGTTTAGGGATGACCAGTTGGGACTGGATAACCTATTGGGGACTCATCCTTAGAGAAGCCTGCTTCTTCCGCTCAGCAGCCGCTGATTTTATGATAGCTCTTCATCTAGGCATGGGGCCATGTCAGCTTTCCTCCATCAACATTGGAATGTCATTGTGCAGGTCTTGTTTAGACAACCATATTGTTGAGATTTCATGGGTGCAGTTTCCCTGTCATGAGTAGGAGACTGTAGCAACAGGAGTCCTGGTCCTCTGGCTCTTAAAATCTTACAGTTTGGTCCTTTGGCTCTTAAGATCTTTCTGCCCTCTGAACCTTAAGTGTAGTAGTTGCACTGTAACATTTGGAGCTGAACACCCCCACTGGTTACTTATTCTCTGCATTTTATTTATTTATTTATTTATTTATTTATTTATTTTGGTTTTTTGAAACAGGGTTTCTCTGTGTAGCCCTGGCTATCCTGGAACTCGCTCTGTAGACCAGGCTGGCCTCGAACTCAGAAATCCATCTGCCTCTGCCTCCCAAGTACTGGGATTAAAGGCATGCAGCACCACTGCCCAGCTTCTCTGCATTTTGACCTGTTGTAGAGTTCTGTAATAATCTCTATCTGCTGCAAAAAAAGAAGCTTCCTTGGTGAAAGGCGAGTGTCACACTAATCTGTGGACATAAAGATGGACTGATAGGAAAATGGCAGCAATATATTCTAACATAGGGTCTATGCTGTGGATGGTTGGCTATGGATGGTTGGCTAGGCTAATAATACCAAATATGAATTCCCTCCTGTTGAGTGGACCTTAAGTTTAGGTACACAACTGTTGGTTTTCCTCAAGATAAAGCACCATTGAGGGTATCTTGGTGGACTCTTCATTGTTATTCTTCATAGAATTTATGCTGGGTCTGACTATTGATAGTCATATATATGTATATGTATTATATATGTATGTTATATACATAATAGATAATCACTTAAGTTTATTAAATAATATGTTCCTGTATGGCTTTTCCAAACATCCCTACTGCTATTTATTGTTTCTTCCTTCCTCCTCTTTTGTATTACACTCATTCCCTGGTTAAAGCCCCCTCCTATTTTTTCATTTACCCCTTTACACCATCTGTGTCCTGCAGGTCTCCCCTATAGAGCTCTCCCTGCCTCCCACCCCTGCTGCCATTACCCCTTTTATCTCTTAGATGGAAGTTACTTCTTCCCATTCTAAACCAAACACATATCCAAGGCTTTCCTCTAGGCTCGGAGTTAACTGGAGATTTGTGTATTGTGGTGAATGGTGTAGCCTATATCACACAGTATACACATATAACCCACATTAATATGTTCAGCTACCTAGT
Organism: Mastomys coucha; assembly: GCF_008632895.1. Lineage (NCBI taxonomy): Eukaryota > Metazoa > Chordata > Mammalia > Rodentia > Muridae > Mastomys > Mastomys coucha. Next base: position 80,943,707 of record NW_022196911.1, read on the forward strand.
CCCCATGAGTTTTACCCAACCTGTTCTCAGCTTCCCCACAGTTTCTCATCCTGTCTGCTTGGAAATCTTTTATCTCTACAGAGCCCATCTATCTCTTTTGGAAACTTTCTTTGGAAATGTTTCTTTTGGAAACTTTCCAGATCAAACAACAAACCCAGCCCAGCCTCTCATTTTCTACTTCAGGTTCGTTCAAAGGACTCTTTGGCAATAAGCTCAGGCACCTTCTGCCTTAGCAGCTTTTGAGGTACTTCCTTTTCTACAGGGAGTTCTGGTACCAGCAGCTAACAACGTTTTCTTCATAAATACCAGGGACATCTATCCATTCATTCATTCAACAAATATTTGTTGAGCTCTGGTCTAGAAACTGGGATCGTGGATTGCTGATTTAACCCAGATTCTACCCCCAGTGGTCTACAAGGGGATTTCTTTTTCACAGTCTAGAAAACTTTGATATTAGCACTGCTCCTAGAACCACCAATCTGGGCTTGGATAGGAGGTAGACAAAATCCAGTCCCCTGGTAGAGAGGAGGCAAAAGTGAGTTCCTGGGAGAAATGGTTGCAAAATTGTAGATGATTTTTTTTTTATCTCTAAAAACATTCCCAACTCAAGTGTTTGCTCACTGCATTCATTCTGACTCATGTCTCTAAATCTCATCTTAAGAAAGAAAATCTTCCTGTAAGAGGAGATTAACAATCTTTAGGGCCAGCAGTTTGACACCATCCTAGACAATTTGCATTTTATTAGATTATTTAGAAACATGCTCTGAAGTTCTGAGGTTGCCATTCTGCCATGTTATTTTGATACTCCAACAAGATATTTTTAGAGCAAGAAGCCCAAATTAAAACATTATGACCAAAAAAAAAAAGTGAAATTAAGTAAACCTCATTAAATGGAAAACTACAGCGAAAGTTCAGCTAAAAGCAGGGGAAATAACTACAAAATGTGTTTTAAGAACTGTTAGAAGAGTAGCAGTGTTGGAGATAAAGTGTTGTTTATGCCCTGTGTGTTTGGAGGGATTATATCCTGTCAGCCAGGGAGGTAAGACCCTAGCCTTACAGCAGGTTTTGACAGGCCCAGATGCCTTGGAATGGCCCAGGCCAAGCTCTGTGTGTAGCTCAGGGAAAGCCTATGGCACTTGAACTTCACTGTATGTGGTCATGAAAGCTCTGGACTTACTTTAATCCCCAAATACTTGATTTGAGCCTGAAATATGGCTAGCTAGACTGCCTATCCCTCAGTCTTCTCCTGCACCAATCCTCTCAACACTAGCCCTGTATTGGGACACTCTTCAGTGCCTCTGTTTGAGGGCTTTCATGACTTAAAGACCTACCTAACCCCCCAAACCACTGTTGAAAAGTGCACACCCCTAGATTATAACTGTTGGAGCCTGCTTCCTAAGTCTTTAATGAGTTCTTACATACAGTTTCAGAGCCTTCTTGATTCCCTCAAGCCCTATCTTAAGTAATGATTCAGACCTTAGTGACCTTGGAGTAAGGGCGCCTTAGCCTCGTCTGGGAGCTGCCCTTGTTTGCTGATACAGTACTAGAGCTGTGGTAAGAACTGAATGTCCTTCCTTTTCTAGGGGGTTTGATAAAACTTTAGTTACACAATTGAATGAATTGCCTTATAATCAAAACACCTTCTTTAGCAATTCTAAAGATACCCTTGAGTTTCTGGTCAAGGAAAGTGATAGAGGAGAGTTCTTTGGGGGAATAAAAAGATTTTGTGCCTCTCAGAGATGAGGAGAGAAACAGATCTTCAAATCTGTGATGCAAATAAAGTTCAAGGAGATACTAAGAACTGCTTTATATGGGGTTGGTGAGATGGCTCAGCAGGTAAGAGGACTGACTGCTCTTCGAAAGGTCCTGAGTTCAGATCCCAGCAACCACATGGTGGCTCACAACCACCCGTAATGAGATCGGTCGCCCTCTTCTGGTGCGTCTGATACAATGAATTACGCTGGAACGAGTGCGGCCTGAGGGAGTGGGGGGCCAGAGAGCAGCCACACACATGATGGCTCATGGCCATCTGTACAGCTACAGTGTACTCATACACATAAAATAAAATAAACTTTAAAAAAAAAAAGAACTGCTTTATATGCCTAATTCAAATAATATAACAAGAAAATAGGAAGCTCTGTTTTGTGGACCTATGGTAGGAGTAACACATGATTACTATGAGACCAGTGTGTGTAGTAGAGAATGCCAGCCTGCATAAAATGAACTGTGGGCAAACAGGCCTCAGCTCTCACACCTACCTCACAGATATCTAATAAACCTGGGGAGTAGCTTTTTAAAAAACATTTTGGTGTGTGTGTGTGTGTGTGTGTGTGTGTGTGTGTGTGTAGATCAGAGGGCAATTTTTGTTTTGTTTTTTTTGAGACAGAGTTTCTCTGTGCAGCATTGGATGTCCTGGAACTTGATTTGTAGACCTGGCTGGCCTCAATCTCAGAGATCCTCCTGCCTGTCTCCCAAGTGCTGGGACTAAAGGCGTGTGCCACCACTATCTGACCAGAGGACAATTTTGAGAGTTGTTTCTTTCTTTGCACATGTGGATCCTAGTGATCAAACTCAGGCTGTCAGACTTGGAGGCAAAGTCCTTATCCACTGAGCCATTTCACCATCCCATGATTTATAGCTTTTAGAAATATATGTTAATATTGTTGAATAACAATGTTAGATGAGTTACCTTGCCCTACAGAGTAATTTTATTCTGACCTATTGAATTTTGAAGAATGTTTCCCAAAAGCAATGGATTTGTGTTTGGTTTTACTTACTGTTGTATTTGAGCCAATTCTCTAGCTGTTATCAATTGTTCAGGCTACTCCCCAGGCTTGATAATAAGCCATTATGTAAACAGGGCAGCCATCCAGAGCTTAGGACTTGCTGGAGGCTTTTGGTGTGAAAGGGGGTGGAGAAGAGAGTGAACAGAATGGCTAAACCTTTTGTTTTTAAAACTTCTGATTCTTTTCAAATGTAGGTGTGTGTTTGTACAGACACACGTGCATACACAAGTAATATACACATGTATGTGTTTATTCAAATCTTTTTAAATGGTTTTTTCCGTGTTAGTTCCTATCTTCAGGTCATATTTGGATGATGTATGTGAGAGTTTGTGGCGTTTGGGGTTTTGTTTGTTTGCTTGCTTGTTTGCTTATTGAGACAGAATATCCATATAGCCTGGGTGACTAGAGTTCAGTCTGTACAGACAATAGGCCAGGATGGACTTGAACTTGTAACAGTCCTTCTCCTCCCTCCTCCAGAGTGCTGAGATTACAGTGCATCTGGTTTCTGTAGTGCTGGGCATGAAACCCAGGACATTCTGCATGATAAGCAAGCACTTTGCCAACTGAGCAACTTCCTGAATCCTGTGTTAGGTTTTAAATCTTCTAATAATGCTATTTAGTTCTCATGCACGGGTCTTTTTTTTTTTTTTTTAAAGATATCTAGTTAGAGTACTGTCTCCTCCACTTCTTAGTGACTCCATTTAGATTCCTTTCATGTGTGTATACTACTTTAACAATAGCAGGCTTTCATATGGCCCTTCAATCAGTCTTAGCATTAACTGTCCATCCCTGTCTTCTCTCCCTTACCCCTCTCTTCCATTCCCCTCCTAGTTTGTCCTCCCACTCCAGTCTCCCTACTGTCGCTTCATAATAAATTTTAAATTTTTGTTTTTGAGACAGAATTTTGCTGTGTAGACCAGACTGGCCTTGAACTTAAAATAGTCCTACTTCTTCAACCTTCCTAAACACTACTATTATAAGATCCCTGCCCTGGCCAGCTAATAAGTACAAAAAAGAAGCAGAATGAAAACCATCCTCTTATGTATTTTGAAGCATACACTCCAACACCTTTTCAGTTCATATCCAAAACCAGAACTGTGCCTCACATACTCCTGCTCACAGCTCAGGAGGGTTAGCCATACGATAGTACTTGGACACGTGGGACAGATATGTGACATAACATTTGATTTATCCTAGTGACATTTCCAGATTAGTTTTCAGAATGCCAATATTGTCAAATCTTTTTCTCCTTAAGGCTATTCCTAGAATGGACAGAGGTAATGCATGTTCTACATTTTCAAACACATTGTTTACCAATATACCTTCTCTATATAGTGTCTAGGAGGCTTTCTTTCGCCTTCCTCTTACCAACATAGTTGTCCTTAGCTGCGAAATAATCCTCGGGGAGCATGTCTTCCAAAGTGAAGGCAGAGAAGTAGGGACTTTGATTGTCCCCATCTCCTCCCCACAATTTGCTAAACATAATAGTACAGAGAATAGTTTGTTTCTGGACAGAAAAGGAACTCACCAAAACCCCAGGGCCTCCTGGCCTCTAGCCTTGGAGCTGTTAAGAGCTACCATGTCCTGACCTGTGCGGCTAGGTGGACAGAGGGAAGTTCTATTGGCCGACCCAGAGGCCACCAAAGAAGAGAGAGAACATAATCAAACTGAGCGACTTCCAAGTGGTCCGGGCGATGGAATGAATCCACGTTCGGGGAAGACATGACTTGAGTAAACTGCAGCTGCAACGGTCTTTACACCGGGCAGCTCGCTAGCTAGCTGATGAAAGACACGAGGGGGCGCTGGTGCCCTGGTAGGGACGAAGCCTGTGCTGAATGTCTGAGCATCCACCAGCCACGCCTGCAGCTCAAGACACTGCGGATAGTGTTTGCTCTGCTGCCCTGACCACCCACTGGCGAGCTGGAGAAGCCAGAGCTCTCCGAATCCAACCAAAAGCCTTACACCTGTTTCAGTGGCCACTGACCTAAGTGGTAGGACCTCGGCTATCCAGGCTCTTTATGAAACAGGGCCACTACTTGGCACCTACTCCCAGGAATGTTTTGGTGAGATTAATGAAATATATGCCGGCTGGTACTTTTGTAAATACCTTTAAGCAACCCAAACATCCCTCAACACAATCGTTTATTAACTGGATGGCTACGGGGGCTAGCATTGTATTTCAGTAGCGATTTATTATATTTTATTCTCTCTTTCAGCACACCCTTTAGTCCTTTGTTCCAGAAAGGACTGTTACAACTCTCCCCTCCCCGCCCCCGCGCCCCCAACACACACACACACAACACACTCTCTCAATAAGCCTCCGGAATAACTGCGGAGTGGTATCTATCCAGGAAAATTACTTCAGAGACTTTACCAGGGTTTAAAATCAATAGCTTCTGGCTGGAGGTATGCTATCTGGTCCTAGTCAGCTGTGAGCACTGATCCCCAAAAAAAGTGGGGTGGGGGCAGCACACCTGGTTCACTAACTTACCTAGTCCAGATCCCAGCTGAAGGAGATGGATGGGGGCCACCCTGAAGCATGAGTGGACAGGGTAGAGAGGGGCCTGAGCTCTGTGTTGGCAGTTGCCATGGTTTTGCTCCGAGTTCTGGAGCCAACCTGCCCACTACCTGGGGCACTCAGGTCACAGAAGCAGTAAGTTAGAAGTCTGTGGGAGACCCAAGGAGTGCTGTCCTGGAGCCTGCAGGCCCAGCTGTTGAGATGGAAGCCTCAGACTGGCAAGGGGGTGAAGGAGACAAGCCACTAGAGAAGGTAGTGAGGCTGGGATGTGAGGGAACCAGGGAAGGGCTGCTGGTTTTGGAAAGTCACAAACATGAAATTCAAGAAAGGAGACAAGAAGAGAAAATGGAGGTGTATGTGAGTTGTCAAGAGCCCCAAAGAACAAGAGAACAAAATTCCTTCAAACAGTTGAACTAGGGTGTAGCTCAGTAGTAGAGAGCTTGCCCTAGTCCTAGGTTTGATTCCCCAGAACCACAAAGCAGGGATAAGTAGTAAACATGTTTATCAAAGATATATTTCTGCTAAGATGAGAAGTCCCACTTGATATTAGTTATAAAGGGTTACCCATGTCCATGTGTGTTATGGTTACCCATATACATATGTGTTATGGTCTGTGTAGTTATGTGGCTGTGTTTATGGAGTTAGCCAAAGTCCCTACTCTCTACAGTTGGGAGGAACCTGTCCTGTACCTTCTTTACCTAGCTTCCCTTCCGAGTGGTCTGAATGTGGATCTTCCTTTCCTGAACACAAATGGCAAGTAATCCAATTGTTCTGAGAGGCTTTGAAAATGTGGGGTGCAAGTGAATTTAATCCCAGCACTTAGGAAGCAGAGGCAGATGGATTTCTGTGAATTTATGGCCAGCCTGGTCTACAGAGTGAGTTCTGGGGCTGCCAGGGCTACACAGAGAAAGTTGTTTCATTGTTTTGGGGAGGAAAAGGCAAGAAAACAAAAAAATCTGAAACAAACAAAACCCCAAAACACAAACAAAAACAAAGAAAAAAAGGAAAGAAAATGTAAGTTTCAAACCCACTGACATGAGTCTAACAATCCTGTGCTAAGACAGTAATATTTCAGACACTTCATCACCACTAGTTTTCAGTTCCCTTTGCTCCACTTTGTGTCACAAGACCCCTGTTGTCATCACCGCTCTTTACTGGGCACCCTTTGGCTGCATGCCATAATAGTAAAATTTAGAGATGCATAGACATGGTTCTGGCACCTCCTTATGTCCAAATGAAAGGAGACATGATTGCTGCCCATCCCCTTGAGGAGTCACAGAATTCTTTCAGTGCCTCAGAGTTCTCAATTATAAGCAGAGGAAATGATATCTAACCTCACAGAATTTGTGGAAGCAGAAAATCAGCAAATCTTTATCAGGAGCTTTACAAAGTTTCCCAGTATATCCAAGAATTATTATTAAAGAAATAGGTAAAATATTTCAGGTTTTTCAAGCAGAGATTTTCAAAGATTTG
>NW_022196911.1:80950704-80961927 GCF_008632895.1 Mastomys coucha
GAGAGAGAGAGAAAGAGAGAGAGAGAGAGAGAGAGAGAGAGAGAGAGAGATCAGAGGGAAAATAAAGAAGGCCTTGGTTGTATTTGCCAATATCTGCCCAGCACTGGTCCTCAGGCCCAAGCCCCTCTCTGACTGTGCCACCTCCTTCCAGGTGGGGAGTGTTCCCTGCTTAGAGAGGAGCTCCAGCACTGTACCTGCCGGAGATGCTCTGGTCCGTCATGCCAAGGGCCTGAGCCAGGATACCTTCAAAATTGTAAGGAGCCAGCCTGAAACCTTGTCCCCCTAGCCTGGGAGGAATCAGAAAGCTTCTGACCCATATATCCCACCACCTGATCTGTCACAGTCAGGATGGAAATGGGGTGGGAGATCCACTCCACACAGCCCTTTGTGGTCCATTAAGAACTATAGTCAGGTCAATTTGTCAAGCACTTGGGTCTGTCCACCCACCTCTTCTCCACACCCCTCAGTCCCTCACCTTGCCTGTGACTTCCTCAGTGTAAAGAATACCTGAGGCCTCTGAAGAAGTTCCTTCGAAAGTTGAACCTGCCCAAGGACCTTCCCCAGAAGAAAAGGATAAAGTACACGAAGCAGAGCCTTGAAGCCCTAGGGGACCATATTAACACCTTCCTGCAGCATTACTGCCGAGCCTGGGAAATCAAGCACTGGAAAAAGTAGGCAGCTTCCTTGCCTTATCCCACCTTCATTCAAGATTATGCTATTGTCAAGATTCTCCAGGCATGGAGAGGGTTAAGATCCTGGGAGATAGCTGATGTTTAAAGAATAGGCCCCTCTAGCCATCAGGATAGCACTGATTGTACCTTAGCTGTACCCACAGTAGACAAAAGCTGTTCCCAAGAGCCTCCAGGTGCCTCAGTGGGTAAGGCACTTATTACTAAGCCAGATGATCTGCGTTCTATCCCTTAGACTCACATGGTAGAAGGAAAAATTCATTCCTATTGGTTGTCCTCTGACCTCCACACGTGCATTGTGGCAAACATACACATAGACAGACACACACAGAGACACACACACAGACACACACACACGCACACACACACACACACACACACACACACACACACACACACACAGAGGTTTTAAGTTTCTCCTAAGAGCCCTTTTGCCTCTAGGTGAATAGCAGCTGTGTGTTGGTGTTTGATACCAGCACGTGGCATTTCTGTTCTGCTCTCCATCCCTATCCCCTCAACCTCAAACTGAGGAAGCACCTTGTAGCCTGTTTCTGCCAGGTAGATCCTAGTCACAGGACGGTGTACAGGGAGAAAAGGTTCTAGTCAGCCTCTCTCAGACTGATCTTGGGTTTCTCTCTGCAGAATGCTCTGGCGGTTTGTCTCCCTCTTCTCAGAACTGGAAGCAAAGCAGCTTCGTCGGCTCTATAAGTACACCAAAACGAATCAGACGGCCAAGTTCCTGGTGAGGCTTTCCAGAAAACTCTTCTGAGGCCCAGTAGGAGTTTGATTAGTGTGCTCTTAGATCATGAGGGTAGGACCTTAGCTCTGTCCTCATACAGTGGCTCTCAGATACCCTGCTCTTGGACATGTGGACATGTTTACTTTTAAAATCAGAAAGAACTCCAAAAGATGTGAATATATCACATTATAGCTATTAATATTTACTAGAGATTATAAATAAGGAAAATTTAAGCGTGTATTTACTAAACTCTTTGAAAATTAAAATATCTATTTTATACACAGATTTTCTATGAAAAAATATTTATGAAAAAGTAACTGCTTTTCAGAAAAAAATCAAAAAGTAGTAATGTTATATTTTGCAGCTTTTTCTAGCATCTGGCTCGGGGAAGCAGCTGCATTATCAGGTCGGCTTCCATAGTCAGTCTCTTATCTACAAAAGAAGAGATATTTTTCTTTGCTGTCATACCAAAAATACAACAAATAGTAGTTTCTTACTTGTGATGTAGAATTTGAACCATATTGATACACTTTTAAAAAATTAATAGGTTTTGATTATTTGTTTTAAAAGAAGGTCTCACTTGAACCTACTCTGTAATGTGTAGGCTGGGCTGGTGTCAGATCTGCAGTCTGCTGCCTTAGACTGATGAGTGCTAGGATTCAGGAAGTGTGCTACTATGATCAGCCAAAAATATAGTAGACTTTTAGCCAGGTATGCTGGTCACATCTTTAATCCTAGCACTGAGAAGCAGAAGCCAGCAGAGTATTTTTGATCTACGAGTTTGAGGACACCCTTGACTACATAACAAGGCCCAGGCTAGGCAAGAGTACATAGACCCTTTCCCAAAAAGCAACAACAACAATAGTAATAATAGACTTATAACCACTTTAAAGGACAATCAATGCAAAGCTCTGCCCTATCCATAAAGGCTTTCTTTAGGCACATTTGTTAAGACTTGTAAGACATCAATAGATTCTTACTAGGGAAGGCCAATAGTTTTCATTAGGATTTAGGTTTTATGTTGTACATATTCTATAGTCTCTATTTAATTTCTAAAACTTTTAAATTAACAAAATTAACATCTTAATTATACATTGAGTTTAGTTGTTCTGATCACATCTTTCTCCACACTGTTCTCTGACCAGCACTCTCCAACTTATCTTTTCCCAACTCCTTCTGTGCTCTGTGTGTGTGTGTGTGTGTGTGTACATGCATGTGCATGTGTATGTGTGTGTGTTTGATAAATGGAATTAGGGTTGCTTATAGCTACATGATAAGGAGTTATTTGCAGAGCGTGGGTAACTTATCAGAGATACACCGATGGAAAACTTGTCCCTCCCTTTCTGGCAAACACTGACAGTCTATAGCTCCTCAGGGGAGGTGAGACCTTGGTGAGTTCCTCCCCTGTTTTTTGTTTGTTTGTTTGTTCGTTGTTTTTTTGTTGTTGTTTGTTTTCAAGACAGGGTTTATCAGTATAGTCCAAGCTGTCCTGGAACTCTCTCTGTAGACCGGGCTGGCTTTGAACTCAGAAATCCACCTGCCTCTGCCTCCCAAGTGCTGGAATTAAAGGTGAGTGCCACCACTGCCCTGCTTCTGTTTTTTCTTTTAAATAGGATCTTGCTGTTGAGTCCTAATTGGCCTCAAATTTATAATTTCCCTGTCTCAGTCTCCGAAGTGATAGGATTATATGCACCACCACATCCAGCTCATATTATAGGGTTTAATAAATGTTTGGTGGCTGTCCCTACCATTACAATGTCTTCCAGAGTAGGCATCCTTCCCCGATGTTGTGTGATCTACTTGCTCACCCTCTCCTTCCTTCCTGAGAGCTCTTGGCAAACTGCTGTACTCAGTGACACACAGTTTTGCCTTCCCAGAGCCTCTCATTGCTGCAGATGTACAGTACATACCTTGGGAGAGATCTGCCAATGAACTCTCTACAATTTCCTTAGAATCCATTGCTCAGTCTTTTGCATGTTAAACAGACCTCACTTTCAGGCCTTCCAAAGCTTCAGTACAGATTTTGATTTGAGTCTCTGATTCAAAATAAGAAGCCTGCTAGGCATGGAGGCAAGTGCCTTCAATCCCAGCACTTCAGAGGCAGAGGTAGGCTGATCTCTGAGTTCTAGGCCAGCATGGTCTAGAGACCAGGGCAACACAACAGGACCCCTGCCCCTTCACTTAAAGAAAAGATGGGGGTATGTAGGTAAGTCTTACTTGCTTAGTTGTGACAAGCAAGGGCTACACAGAGAAACCCTGTCTGGAAAACACACACAACACACACACACTCACACAAACACTCAAATACCCTAAGTAACAGCAGTGAAAGTTGCCTTTGTGTCAAGTACTTTCTGTTCCTTCCTGTGACCTACACAAGTAACTCTAAGTAGTAATTAGAATTATTACCTACAATTTGTAAAGGAAACATCCAAGCACAGGGAGGTGAGATAACTGCCAGAGCACACAGCGGGAAGACTGCCCACTGTAACCTCAGGCTGTAACCTCAGGCTGCCTGTATGGTTGCCTACCCTAACCTCAGGCTGCCTGTATGGTTGCCTACCCTAACCTCAGGCTACCTGTATGACTGCCTACCCTAACCTTAGGCTGCCTGTACGACTGTAACCTCAGGCTGCCTGTATGGCTGCCTGTGTGACTGCCTACCCTAACCTCAGGCTGCCTGTATGACTGCCCACTGTAACCTGCTCTGCCAGCCCCTCCCATCACTGCATCTCTGCTGCTCTTGAACATGAATACATGGATTGTTTTGTTAATCCTTTTTCTTTTCTTTCCTCTTATTTATTTTTATTTTTGCAGTGCTGAGACTGAATTCAGGGCCTCACACAAGTAGGCAAGTGCCACTACAGATTTGCCTACATAGCCCCATCTTTTCTTTAAGAAAAGGGCCTGCTATGTTGCCCAGGTTGATTCTCATTCCTTGAGTGATGATTTAACTCTTTGTCTGGCTCTAGTAGTTCCTTTTCTAACTATAAGTAGTTGCTATTTGGCTGGGTGGTGGTGGTGCATGCTTTTAATCCCAGCACTTGGGAGGCGGGGACAGGTGGATTTCTGAGTTCAGGGCTAGCCTAGTGTACAGAGTGAGTTCCAGGACAGCCAAAGCCTGTCTCAACTCAAACAACACACACACACACACACACACACACACACACACACACACAAGTTGCCATTATAGTGACTCCTGCATTTCTTGGCTTCACTGGCCAGTAAAACTTCAAAATATGTCTTCAGGTTCTCAGTTTAAATTTTTTAAGTTACTATTTTAAAAACAAAGCAAACACAACTGTCTCATTACAACAAGCAAACAAGACACCATCACTCTCAAACAAAATGGAAGCTATAGTCATAAAATAAAAGGTGCCCTGGCTATGAGGGCAGCGGAACACTTGCTTAGCATGCATGAAGCCCTGGTGTCTACCCTCAGCACTGCAGGAAGCAAAGGAAATGATGTAACTGGGTGCAGTGGACACAACACTCCATGGCTGGCACAGGAGGACTGTGCTGAGACTACTTAGCATGGAGAGACTTCCCTAAAAGACATGGGTGGCAGCCTAGCCCATCCCACATCACCAGGTTCCCTGTGACTCTCACCTCATTTCTTTTGGCGAGTCAAAGGAAGATCCCATAGTTTCTGAGCAGATGGGGTGCAGTCGGGTGAGGCTGCTACTGTAGAGCTAAGCCCGCTTCTTCTCCAGTGTCTCCTCAACAATGAACCCAATTTCAGGTTGCACTCTGCCCCTGGGATGCACCGGAGAGATCATTGCTTGCCAACCAGGAGGATAGTCTTCCTAGGCTCTGCAGTGCCTGGGGGTTGCATGGAAATATCAGCGGTATGAAGGAGAGGTTGTCCAGGATGCATGCCCCTGGCCAAGAAGCTGTCATGCTGGAGGAGCCAGGGTCCTCACACTGCTCCAGAGGAGGTGACGCCCACTACCTGAATAAGGAACTAGGGAAGAGTCTGAGGGTTTCTCTGGAACAGGCTTCGGCCTTCCCTCTGAGCCTGACAGCTCTCTTCCTTCCACTCTACTGTCTCTTCCTTCTGTCCTTTTCTTCCCTTTCTTCGGTGTCTTTTCAATTTTTGGCTCCTCATCAGATATATTCATTATGGAATCTTTAAACTATGTAGATAAGTGTTTGGGGAAACAAAGAAAACTTACCCAGTACCCAGAGCCCAGCACTGTTGCATTGGGTGTGTTCCTTCAGTGATTTGAATCTTTCTTTTTTTTCTTTTCTTTCTTTTCTTTTTTTTTTTTTTTTTTTTTTTTTTTTAGCATTTTGTAAAGGCCCTTTCTCATATGACTAGAAGCAGGGTGGAGACAGTTTCTAAGTTTTGAGAATATGCACACTCAGGAGGTGTCTGGGCAGTAGTGGCAGGGTGTCCTCTCTGATGCAGTGGGATGGGGAAATCAAAGGGACCCATCCTTCAAGTCATCTAGATGACATGGAGACAACCTTCCCAGCTACTTTGGCTTCTGTGGTGACCAACATATCTGATTCTCTGCACAAGGGCTGTGGAGTTAGGAGATGGAGCTAGGTAAGGTAGGGACCTGTGAGGGTTCCTGCTGTACACCACAGCCCAGAGAAACCAGGCATGCATCCATCCACACTTTTAGAACTGGCCTCTGTGTCACAGTTAGCTGTCATTTCTTGGCTACTGTTGGGGAAGATAAAGACCAGCATGGTGACCTAGATGGACTCAGGGCCTCTTCTGAAGGCATGGCTGCTTGGGTCTTCCTCACAGCGCCACTTCACAGGTCTCAGTGAAAGAAAGAGTAAGGGACATAGTTGGCAGTGAGACAAACTTTCCTTATCACTCTCTCCTTTCTTCCCTGCAGATGTTACCAAGCTGTGGTATCATTGGGACCCTCTCTGCCTTCTCTTCTTTCAGATTCTTTAAGGAAACTTCCTCAAAAACCAAAGCTGAAGAAAAAGAGGATTAAGGAAAGACCAGAATCTCCCAAGAGCTACTCATAAAAAGACCCACAGGGACAGAGGCCAGCTCTCCCTGGCTCCCTGAGCACTTGCATGTATACTCTGGAGGATGAGGGGGTTGAAGAGGGTAAAGAAAGTTTACTTTATCAAAAGGATACTCAATTTTTAATTACAAATAAATGGGTAGGGAAATAATAATCCTTAAGACAATTATACTTTACTTGTCTGAACTTCATTCATCTTTTATTTGCTTAAAAACATTGAAGCTTGATGATCACTCCTTTAATCTCAGCAGAGGCAGTTGGGTCTCTATGTATTTAAGTCCAGCCTGGTCTACACATGGAGTTTTAAGCCAGCCAAAGTTATACAATAAGTCCCTGTCTCAAAAGAAAAAAAATGTTTGGAGCCACTTATTAAGTGGCAGGTAGCAAGTACCTTTGCAAAGTAAATAGTTGTGGTCACCTGTGTAAAGGATTATCAGACTCCAATGGGGAAAAATACAAAGGATTTTATCAATGTTAGCCATAGGCAAGCACAGGATAGAATAACTGATTGAACTGGGCCAGTCAGCGACAAGTCTAGCAGCCTCTGAATCATCTAGACTCCCTCTTATCTGTAGCGTGGGGCAGGTGGTGGCAAGGGAGGAGAGGTACAATGGAATGCACTGATGACACTTGGGTATTGAGGAGATTTCCAGATGGCCATGAGCCAAGTGTAGGGAGTGAGAGAGTCTAGAAACAGAATCCTGAAGAAGAAATAGCAATAGTCTTAGCAGATTTGGGTCAGTGATCAAAAATTGGCAGCTACTAAGGCATTTAATTCCCAACAAGGAATTCCACTTGCAAACATCATTTTAAAAATGAGTTGCCGGGGTTGGCAAGATGGCTCAACTGGTAAGAGCACTGACTGCTCTTCTGAAGGTCCTGAGTTCAGATCCCAGCAACCACATGGTGGCTCACAACCAACTGTAATGAGATCAGGCACACTCTTCTGGTGCATCTGAAGACAGCTGCAGTAAATTAAGCCCGAGCGAGTGGGGCTGAAGCGAGCGGGCAGAGGTCCTGAGTTCAACAGCAGCCACACACATGATGGCTCATGGCCATCTGTACAGCTACAGTGTACTCATATACATAAAATAAATAAAATAAACCTTAAAAAATACTAGTTGCCAATATTATATCTATGTCTTTTCCCATTAAATGAAAAGTCAAACTTCTGGCTTCTCATACAGCTACCTACATTAGAATCTGCGTCCTACGTGACAGCTGCTGGAGCCGAGGAGAGGAACAGTTGCATCGACTTCTCCCATGTTTCCTAGGTTACCAGTGCCTCCTCCCAACCCTTGTGCCTTGCACAATGGATTTCACACATCTACACCACCTGTGCAACTTTTGGGGCCGTTAGTATTTGACATCCCCAAAGTACACAGAAGCAACACAGGTGTGCAGCAAGAATGACAAACTTAGGACCATATGTAGGTTCAAAAGCACTTGGCTACTTTCATTCATTCACTCATTCATTCTTATTTATTTATTTATTTATTTATTTATTTATTTATTTATTGTGCGTGCTCCTGCCACAGTGTGGCTGTGGACACTGTGAGGGTCCACTGTGAGGACAGGGTGAGGACATTAGGGAATCATTTCTTTCCTTCTACCGCCAAGTGGACCCAAGATGGAGCCCAGATTCTCAGGCTCAAAGGCGAGCACCTTTACTTGCTAAACCATCTTGTCAGTCCTCTTTTGTTTTACAGTGCTGGAAATCAAAACTAGGGCCTTGTACATTCCAGACAACCTGAACCACACCCTCAGCGGTCAGATGATGGGTTTGGGTGATAACCTTGAGAGGCAAGAAAGGAAAAGAGACTTACAGAATACACATCGGATCTGGCAAGATGGCTCAGCGGGTAAGAGCACTGACTGCTCTTCGGAAGGTCCTGAGTTCAAATTCCAGCAACTACAGGGTAGCTCACAACCACCCATAATGGGATCCGACGCCCTCTTCTGGTGTGTCTGAAGACAGCTTCAGTGTATGTATCTATAATAATAATAATAATAAAGAAATCTTTGGGCCAGAGCAAGTGGGGTTGACTGGAGCAAGCAGAGGTTCTAAAATTCAATTCCCAACAACCACATGAAGGCTCACAACCATCTGTACAGCAACAGTGTACTCATATATATATAATAAATCTTTAAAAAAAAATACACATTGTTTCTGTTGGTATTCTGTATAAACTCCATCCCTACAGACACCTGGCAGCAGCCAGGTATGCTCCGCCCCACAGTTACCTGGCATCGGCCAGGTAGGCCTGGCCCTATAAAAGGGGCTGCTTGCTCCCTCCTCTCTTAGTCTTGCTTCTCTACCTTGCCTGTTGCTCTTTTGTTCCCCTCTCTCCCAATTCCCTTCCCTCCTCTCTCCCAACTCCCTTCCTTCCTCTCTCCACGTGGTCATGGCCGGCCCCTACTTCTCTACTCTCTCCTCCTCTCTGCCTTTCTCTGCCTCTGCTATCCTCTTAACTCCTCTCCCCATGCCCTAAATAAACTCTATTCTATACTAAACCAGTGAGTGTGTGTCTGGTCCCTCACGGGGAATGGATGCCTTGGCATGGGCCCGCCCTCCCATCATCCCCTACACTTCGCCAGAACATATTCCTATAGCTCTTTCTCTTGTTATGATCACAACAGTTTCCAGCTCCAGAAACCAGTTACATGGTTTCTCCTCTGGAAAGGCACAGGTAACCACTGATAGCCCTCTCTCTCCAGCCTCCACGGCCCAGCGATTTTGTTTGTTTTATGAGGCAGAGTTTATCAGTGTATCTATGGCTGACCTGATGCTCTGGCTTCGAACTCACAGAGGTATGCCTGCCTCTGCCTCCCCAGTGCTGGTATTAAAGGTATTCACCACTCTCAACTTTCCTCTCCCTCTCCCTCCGCTCCCCCCCCACCTTTTTTGTAAACACAAGCGATAAGTTAATGAGGACCCTGCCCAAGGCAGCAGCATATGGGAGACAGCTTCAGTGTATGTATCTATAATAATAATAAAGAAATCTTTGGGCCAGAGCGAGTGGACTTGACCGGAGCAAGCAGAGGTCCTAAAATTCAATTCCCAACAACCACATGAAGGCTCACAACCATCTGTACAGCAACAGTGTACTCATATATATATATATATAAAATAAATCTTAAAAAAAAAAAAAAAGAATCCGGTACTTTAGGACCAGAGTAAATGTGTAAAGCAGGAGGGTCACGTTGTGCGGGGTGTGTGTGTTGCTCTTTAACCCAGTGCTTCCCAAGCCCAAGAAAGGACTGACTGCAGGAGTCCATTCCCAGCAAGTTCACAACAATTTTGACAAAGCAGGAGGACCTGGGAGAGAGGGGCGGCCTACCGGAAACTGAGGGATGCGGAGGGGCTCCGAGCGAAAGAGTGCTAGTCATCGTCCGTGGGGCAGCACCGCCACCTACAGGAACTGCGGGGAGTAAGGCTGCCTTCCAACCTGGCTGCCGCGCGCAAAAAGCCGGGTAGAAGGGGCTGGGAGCAGCAGGGTAAGCTGGGTTTGGTGTCCTCTTAACTCTTTCCTCAAACGCAGTACGATCTTAGAATTCTAAAACGGCAGATCATAGGTTTCTCTGCTTAAAACTCCAACGTTCCTCAATTCATCAGAAGTCAGAATCAGCTCTGCCTTGGTGGTGCACACCTCTAAATCTCAGCAAGATTAGAGTAATTAGGGAAGTGAGGCAAGGAGTTCTAGGACAGCTTGAGCGGCATAATTTAGCCTGTCTCAAAATCAACGAAACAATACAAAGAAAGCCTAAGTTACCTGCTGGATCCTGTCTGATCCACTCCCACAGCTCTAATAATCCTTCCTTTCCTCGAGGCTGTCAGCGTGTCGCCGTTTCAATTTTAAATTACCGTGACAAAATACATGAGAGAATAAACTTACAAAGAGGAAACTTGTAAATTTCTAAAGTATATTTTCACGTGGCCAGAAGACAACTAACTTGTTTATCGGTATATCCTAAGCAATTATAATAATGCACAGCCCACATTAGTCACCTAAAATTCTGTTGAATTAACAAATGAAAGAGCATACCCAAACAGCACTTTTTCAGCTCCTGTCTAGAGAAAAGACAGCTCCAAGAACAAAGGCGGTGTCTCCTGTCCTGGAAGTCAGTGTAGGGACTAGGGTTTGGTGCTGATGACCTACTGGCTGCAAGTGGCAACACACAGTGACACTATAACTCCTGATCTTGGCCAGCCTGACATTTTTCATGACATGTAAACAAGTGGGAGATTAATGTATAACTGGTTGGTTGATTGATTGTTTTAAGTGTATGAGTGTTGTGGGCCTGATTCCAAGCCCAAGGCTTGTGTACCTTGTGCCCTCTGTGACCAGAAGATGACGCCAAATCCCCTAGAATAAGAACTAACTAGTTAAGGTGTGAGCTGCTATGTGAATGTTGGGAACTGAACCCAGGTCTTCTACAAGAGCAGCCAGTGCCCTTAACTGCCAAGCCTCTGCTTCAGCCCTCGAATGCATTATTCCTAAGTTTAGTTGCATGTTCTCAGCTGAGGTGTCTCTTACCCAAAGTCTGAGAGTAGCTGGGGAAGCTGTGCGGAAGAGGAGTTAGCTGTTAACACAATATGATGCTCTGTGCTCTTATGATAAAGTTAATCCCAAGGGAAAACAAAAACAAAACAAAAAAGCCCCACCACTGTCCCGGCAGCAGGCCTTGAGAGGGGACCTTCCAGAGAAGATGATATCTCAGAAGGATTTTTTTGGGGAAGGGGTTGAGGGGAGAAATTTGGTTTAATTGTTCAGAGCAAGCCGGGCAGTGGTGGTGCACGCCT
>NW_022196911.1:80961967-80967317 GCF_008632895.1 Mastomys coucha
AAAAAAAAAAAAAAAAATTGTTCAGAGCAGAGCAGTCAGAGCAGCCGTTGACAGCTTTGTTCAATTGGTCCTCCTGCTTTAGCCTCCCAAGTAGATGGAACTGCAATTGTATGACCTTGAAACCCCAAAATGGTCAAGACTGAACCTGAACTTCCGCTACCTCTCTAGTTCTGGACTTATAGTTATCATATTCACGCCCAGTTTAAGCAGTGCTAGAGATGAGACCCATGGCTTCATGAATGCTAGATGTGTGCTTTCGCCAACTGAGCTGAACTTCCATCTCCTCCCTAAAATGAAGTGGAGATGGCTCCCAACCAGAACCGTGAATGCTCGTCGCTGCCCAGCCTGCTCGGACCCCAGCCCGCATGGCTGCTCCAGTCTCTCTGGAGCAACTCTTCTGCCTGTACTTGGAGTTTAGGAGCAGGGCGAGTGCTTTGTGTTCCTCATCAGATTTCTGGGTCTAACTCATGAGTCAGACTTCCCCATGGCAGATAGAGAAGGAGGCTTCAGGACTGGCACAGCTGAGCCAGGACCCCACCCTCAAGGCTTCCCAGCTCTCTAAGCTTTAGTGCCCTCTTGGATGCAAACACACTGCCTTTTTTAAAGCTAAATTGTATGTCTTTTGTTTTATGGGCTCTTATGACTTTGAAAGGACATCTGCATTGAGAATATTTAAAATTCTCTCACGGTTCTTCTGGCATCCAGTTTAAGTCTCACTCTGTAGACCAAACTGGCACAGACACACTGTCCCACCCCAGCCCTGCTCCTGTCTCTCAAGTACTTAAGAGTGCACACCTGCTCCTGCTCTTCATGGCTATTCTTCCAAATGCATCATGGCTCACTTAACTGCCAGGCAAGATTTAAGAGAAATGTTTTGTACTTTATTGACTACATGCCCACACTTACAAGGGCATGCTTATGGAGGTTAGAGGACGACTTACAGGAATTGCATCTCTTTCTGTGTGAGAACTGGAGGCTGTAATCAGCCATCAGGCTTTATGACAAGGGTCTGTACCCACTGAGCCATCTCTGCCAGCCCCACCTAGAGAGACTGAAAGCATTAAAAAAAAAAGTCTAAATGTTAAAAAAGTTCTAAATATACCAAGATTTATCATATTATCCTCCTGCCTTCAATGTGTTGCAACTTAACCATTTTTATTGCAATTACATTTCCATTTACTGTGCAGCCAATCTCCATCATAACTTCCTCATGGTGTGAAATGGAAACAGTTAAGCAACCATTTCCCATTTTCTCTTCCTCACAGCTTTGGAATATAATACTAAAATTATATGGTCATTTTATTTGGCTTTGTTGTCATTTTGAGACAGAGTCTCATGTAGCCTAGACTGGCTTCCAACTCGGTATGCGGCCAAGGTTGATCATGAACTGATCCTCATGTCTCTTGATTCTTGCTCAGCTGTTTGGCTTCTTAGCATAGTGAAGTCCATGCATGCTTTAAATAGATATATTTAATATATTATTATATTATATATTATGTCATATTTTATTATATTATATATTAATGCCATATATTAATATATATTAAACACATATAATATATATAAAATAAATAAATATCTATATGGTGAGAGGAAGGTGTGGGAAAGTGCATGTTAGCTAGAGGACAACTTGAAGTGTCTTTCACAGAGTTGGAATTTGATTTGTCAGGCTTGGTTGCAAGTGTTCTTACCTTCCTGTTAGTCCATACTTTCTTTTAAAAAATAGGTTTTATTTTTAGGATGCCACATTTTATCTGTTCATACAGAACAGATATTTGAGGTCCTTCTTTGACTGTTAATGTTGCTATAGACCTGGATGTAAAGACAGTTTGAAATCCCTTCAGAAGGGGCTGGAGAGATGGCTCAGTGGTTAAGAGCACTAGCTGCTCTTCTGAAGGTCATGAGTTCAATTCCCAGCAACAGATGGTGGCTCACACCCATCTGTAATTGGATCTAATGCCTTCTTCTGGTGTGTCTGAAGACAGTGACTGACAGTGTACTCATATAAAATAAGTAAGTCTTTAAAAAAAAAATCCTTCCAGTAGAATTGCCGGATCACATGGCAAATACAGTTAAACGTTTTTTGAGGATCCTCCATATTGTTTGCCATAGCACCATTTCACATTCCCACAGGAATTAGGTGCACGGGTCCTAATTCTGCCATATCCTCACCACACATTTTAAAACAGCTCTGCTAACAGGTGGTGTTCATTTGGGAGGCAGTGCCTTGGGATTCAATCCAGAGCCTCATGCATTGTAACTGACCTATACCTAGACCATCTTGAATTTATCTATATATTTGAAGTATCTGTCATTTGTTAATAGACATATCTATCACAGAGTAAGCTATATATTCTGTTAAGTAATACAGGTATCAGGAGTATTACCGGCTATTGAGACTATATGGGAAGTGCTTTAACAAAGTTTGGAGTAACATGCTGCACTCATGACAATTTAAAGACAAACTTGTAAATGTAATACTGCAGAGGAAGCAAGCAGCGCAGGTGAAAGCAGGTTTTTGTCCAAGCTATTTGGCTTCACATTATTTCAAAATGAGGCCTTTGGGCTGGGAAGACAGCACAGTGGTAAAGGAGGTAAGAAGCTGTTCTTCTGAGGACCCAAGTTTGGTGCCCAGCATCTTCATTATGTGTCATGGTGGCTCACAACCACCTGCACGGACATCTGGCTCCAGGGTACCTGATACCACCTTCTGCCCTGCAGACACCCACACACAGATAGCACACACACACACATACATTTCAAAACATTTAAAATATGGCCCCATTTCCTGTAATTCTTTTGACTGGCTGTTTCACCATAGCGTTCTCTTTAAAAGATCTATTTCACGAGTGGAAAAGAGGGTTAAAATCCTTACAGTTGAGGGGCAGTTGGATCTGAAACCCAGACATGGGGGACGACTGAAGATTTCTGTCTTCCTTTTAACTGAACTCCAAGTCTCTTAACCATGCACAGCTTTTTGGATTAGGAAGGCTACTAAAGAGCGATGGCCACTCTCTAAAGCGGTCATTTCCAAGGGCTGCCATGAGCCTCTGCAGCACCATGAGCACTTTTGTTCTAGCTTCAAGTTTCTCCCACACGGTCTACAAACTAAAAAACTAACCCAAAGCAATCATGACTCAATCGGAAACATACACTATGAATGCAGGAACACTATTTATTAGGTCAATAATTCATTTAGCAATACAAGTACAGAATATATCACAATGCTGGTTACAAACATACTTAGTGTGGTTTAATAATTACAAATAATGGTGGGCACTACAAGTGAGAATGGTATGAAAGACCGTTCTGACTCAATGAGCTGTCTTCAGAATTTATTAATGACCAGAGATATTATTATAGAAATTACTGTGGCACTAGTAGTGGGGATTTTCCTGTAAAGGATGTTGGTGGTTCATTTGTAATTATTCCATTAAGGGTTTTTCTTTTTATTTTGAGCCTATTAAACTAAAACCCATTACTTAATAAGGTATAAAAATAGTACTGACCTGGTAATATTTAATAAAATGTAGCATTCATTCACATAAAAGTAAAACTAAATTGAAAAGTTTTAGTCACCATGGCAACATATTTTTCCATAAAAGGAATATACAGAAATGAGTGATGTTATACAAATGGTACCTGCAATTCAGTGATTCAACACTTTGTGCACCACAACCAAGTTTCCTAGATATCTATATATAGCATATATATTTAATCTTAAATTTTACTTTTGAAAAACATGTGCACTTCAACAAACTCATTAAGGCCACTCATGCTATAGATACCTAGAACTGCAATTAACAATAGTGTTATTTAATAAATCCTAAAGCACTCTCCTTCAAATCACCATCAGGGGGAAAATCAGTTTTCTGCCTAAAACATTCCTGAGATTTGGGGACAAAAGAAATACTAGTGTTAAGATCTGTACACTAATCCAAATGTTCTACCTAAATCTTTTCTTCCAACTAATCTCAAGTCCTCTAAAGCCAAGAGGTGAAAAGTGTTAATTTTTAAAACAAAATAAAACTCTTAAAATTCAGAAATTATAAATAATTTTTTTCCAGTAGTAACTTTGCTATCCAGAAAAAGAAGATTGGAAGCAGCGAGGATAAAAACCCTAGGGGGAAATATATATAAAGATGGCAGTTAACAACACCTGTTACTTAGCAAATCATTCTTTGACTTTGCAAAGTTTTGGACAAAAGCTTGCATCATGTTTCACCTATAAAGCCAAGTTCAGTAGTCACTCAGACTTCCATGCTGGCAGCTGGTGCACTACATTTCTTGAGACAGGGTCTTATCACTAGGCTGTCCTGGGGGTTGGGGGATGATTCTCCTGTCTCAGCCTCCCATGGAGTTGGGATTGAACCTGTGCCAGCACATGCAATTTCCTGTGCTGACTGCTATGAGTTATTCTCATGGTCTAGGACAAAGGGCTCCATTCAAATCATTGATTCTCACAAGCAGCAATACCTGGGCAGGGTGCTGGTGAGTGTATAAAAAATAATGTACAGCGACGGAGAAAGGTTCTTAAATCCTCAGGGCAAAGTCTAGTTTGAGGACCCATAAATACTGTGCACTAAAAACTCAGTTGGCGCTATTAAACCAAATATAAGTGACTCACCTGGGTCACATGCACAGGCTCCTCATGCCCCCAAATGGAATAGCACCAGACTTTAGGAACAAGAGAATCCAGGGGAGGGTGAGAGCAGAGGATCTTATTTAAGATTACATGCAAGCTACTGATTATTCTGAGGTAAATTTTATTCAGTTTTTCCTTTGTAGCCCAGGCTGCCTGGAACACAACATCTTACCTCACTCAGCCTCCCGAATACTGACATAATAGATATGTACCACAACCTGCTTCAATAAATTCTTAAAATAAAAACGATGGTGTTCCTCTCATTCCATCACCCTTGCTGAGGGATGAATCCCATCCTTGAAATGATTAGGGCATTATTCTCACTAGACTCAGAATGTAGCAAGTCGTATCACTAAGAAGACAGAGAGCTGGAGTGTAGGCACTAGACTAACTTACTTACAGAGAACTATGTTAAAGGAATGGTCAGATGGAGCAGCGAGTGGACAGTGATGATGCTTGAGGTTGGCCGTCATCTGACATCATCACCCTGTCTAAGATCATGTCACTTTATCACTGAGTAGGAGTTAAGTTTGAGCTGAGCTAAGGAAGATGAGTCATAAGTTAGAGAACTATACAAAACGCTGTATGTGCACAACACCAAAAATGAAGATGAAATAAAAATAATTCATGTGGAAACAAGTTTTAAAACATTTATTGAAAAACAATTTACCATGACATTCCTATACCACAAACATACCACAGGAC
>NW_022196911.1:80968180-80978414 GCF_008632895.1 Mastomys coucha
CATCTTTTTAATCCCCACAAACATACAGTAAACCTAAAATTCTCATCTGAACATGACTTATCCATGACTCTTAGCCAGCATGTTTGTTCACTACATAGGAGTATCAGGGCTATGATTAAAATGGGGGTGGCTGCAGAGATGGTTACAAACGTGCTTATAATATTGCCATCTATGTACCATGACTAAAGATTTGCCAGCGACAATGCCCACATCCCAAAGTTTGGTATCTATGATGCAAATAAATCTTGCATTAGTACTATGCATTCTACCTAAATGAGATCATTGTGCTGGAAAAGGCAAGTCCAGTCACTGAAGTAACAATCGGAAGCGTCTGGTCCAAGTAACACCTTCCACAGTTGCCTGGTCCTCTTAGATCCTTCTGGTCCTGTCAGCAAACACTTTAGTGCATCTCACCATGGTACCAAAAATGGAGTTAGAACTGCTGGTCTATCTGGTGTTCTGAGACTGACAGATCAACACTGGTCCAGTCAGATGAATCTGACAGTCTCACTGAAACAAAGTTCTGGAATGGCTGTATGCCCTGATCTGGAAAAGATGGCCAAGTCTATGTCAGGGTGCCCTCCCCGCTTATTAGTACCAGTGTTACTTTTTTTATACTGCATATAAAGAGTTTCCCCTAAAATTTCCTTACAATACAGTATTGAATACCTCCACATGGAAGAATTAATTATATGTTAAAAAGTTTTTGAAATCATCCTTACATAATAAGAATGCAACTCTTTTAAACTCTTAAATAGTTTTATTTAGGGGTTCTTTTTTTTTTCTTTCAGACTTTCTGAAAAACGAATTATTTTTTAAAAAGAAAAAAAAAAAACGGTTTCCTGTTGTTCTACTAGGGTGAGAATGTGGGACTACTTATACACGCGGCACATGCTGATATAACTCAATATATGCTTATTCTACAGGAACTGCAATACAGGACTACCCGAAATAGGGTCTTCGGTGGACTGGACCAGTGTTTCAATGCAAATGCCAGCCCTAAAAACAACATGGTTTTGATTTCACAGTATGAATTCCCCGGAATCTGGGAAAGGTCATATTAGCTGAGGCAGTCCTCAGCAGCTTGGTCCCTCAACATTCTGAGACATCAGGAAGGACTGCACCACTTCTTCAGTGGACTGGGGGCTACTGTTGACGTCTTCAAGGGCATCGGTCACTGAATACTGTCGATCTCGCAACCGGTTCCAGTTAGACAGAACGTTGTGATACTCGAACACTTTCTCATAATTCCCAATGGAGTTGTAAAGTTTAATGAGGCCTCGGTAATCATATTCTAGTCCACTGTAGCCTTCACCAAACAGTTTCTTCCCTAAAGCAACACAGAAAGACTTGGATCAAATCATCACAATCAGTTTTTCTTTAGGTTTCAAGACAATTGGTTTTTTGTTTATTTATTTGAGACAGGGTTTCTTTGTGTAGCCATTCTAGAACTTGCTCTATAGACCAGGCTGACCTCAAATTCATAGATCCACCTGCCTCTGCCTCCCAAGTGCTGGGATTAAAGGCGTGTTACAACTACCTGGTACAGGTTCCATTCTTTAAGTAGGCTGGCTGGCTTGGTTTTAGTCCTATGGAAGGAAAGAGATCCAATCCCTCTATCATTGCCTCTTAACTACTCTCATATCTGCAGTATCTCTAAGACTTCAAGGGATTGGCTTTACTAGAATGCTAAAATCAATTTCACAGGTTTAAACACAGGTTGTACTTAATTCATGTGTGTGTGTGTGTGTGTGTGTGTGTGTGTGTGTGTGTGTGTGTGTGTGTGTGTGTGTGTGTGTGTGTGTGTGTGTGTGTGTGTGTGTGTACTCGAGCTATAGGATATGTGTGGGGGCCTGGGGATACCTTTAAGGGATCTCTTTTCCTCCTATCATATGAGTTCTCAAGAAAGAATACAATCATCTAGGTTAATGAGCCATCATACCAGTCTAAAAGTTCAGGTTTAGGACTAATGTTTTTAAGGATATTTTAAAATAATATGGAGGACTTGCAGAACCTTTATGTGTAGCCCTGCCTGTTCTGGAACTCAGCCTCTACCTCCCCAGTGCTGGGATTAAAGGGATATGACCTCATTCCTGACTAATTTTGGTTTTTGGCTTTTCAAGGCAGGGTTTCTTTGTGTAGCCCTGGCTGTTCTGGGACTCAATCTGTAGACCAGGCTGGCCTCGAACTCACAAAGATCTGTCTGTCTCTGCCTCCTAAGAGCTGGGATTAAAGGTGTGCCCCACTACCACCCAGTAAGTTTTGTTTTTAAAGCAAGTGTTTTGTTTTGTTTTCAAGTTGATACAACTTTACAGTCACAGCTAAGAAGAGAAAGCTCAACTGAGAAACTGCTTGGGCCAGGTTCACTGTGGTCACTGTCTATAAGAGATGTCGACTGATGACTGATATGGCTATAATGGGCAGTACCTTAGACAGGTAGTATCTTAGGCTATGAAAGAAAACTAGCTGGACATGAGTGAGCCAGTAAGCTAGCCAGCAAGCAGGGTTTCTCCATGGTTCCTGCCTCGACTGTCATGACGTCCCTCAGTGATAGGATTAACCTGAAGTGTGAGCTGAAATGAACCCTCTCCTCCCAAGTTGTTTTTGGTCATTCCAATACTCGTATTTATCAAGTAAGTCAATATATAATGGCTAACACACAAATATATGAATCAACGTTTGTGACAAGAGACAGCAAAGGGGAAAGGACAGACTATTGAAGAAATAGTCCCAGGTAAACTATGTATGTGCACAAAAAAGTAAAGTTTCTTCTAAGATGAACAAGTTAATTTTAGGATTGCAGATCAAGACATGAATGTAAGTAAACTGTCCAGAAGATGACCTTTTAGCAGAGTACCCTCATGACTGGTAGGAAAAACAAAATATCCCTCAAACAAAATTTAAAAAGTACTAATGATAAATTAAAGAGATCACGGCATTCCATAAAAATGCAGGCTGGGTAGTACATGCCTGGGATCTCAGCATTAGGAGGAAGCAGGAGCTGCAAGATCCCGTGTCAACACCAACTAACCAAAATAAAATGAAGTCAAATGAACTGTCCCTTCTGGGG
The DNA here is from genome assembly GCF_008632895.1 of Mastomys coucha. Taxonomy (NCBI): domain Eukaryota; kingdom Metazoa; phylum Chordata; class Mammalia; order Rodentia; family Muridae; genus Mastomys; species Mastomys coucha. Next base: position 80,971,251 of record NW_022196911.1, read on the forward strand.
TGCTCTCAAGAAACAAGCCACAGGATGAGAGACCTTGAAGCACAGGTGACCAAGAGGGCTCAGTTACAGTATATGAGGAATTTCCTAAATCAACAATGCCAGACAATTCAGAATGGGCAAGGACCACAACAATTTCATACAATGAGGTAATACTGTCAAATGACAACAAATCAAATGCTCTGTGTTTATTCAACATAGACTAGAGGGGCTAGTGAGATGGCTCAGCAGGAAAGAACACTGACTGCTCTTCTGAAGGTCCTGAGTTCAAATCCCAGCAACCACATGGTGGTTTACAACCACCCATAATGAGATCTGATGCCCTCTTCTGGTATATCTGAAGACAGCTACAGTGTACTTACATATAATAATAAATAAATCTTAAAAAAAAAAACAGAGAGAGACTAGATAATGACACACAAACCCAGTGGAATATCCCGCAGTCCTAGAAGTTACCAAGCCACTGTGATGCAGCAATACACTGCATCACTCTTCCAGACGGCAGGAGGTGCGGGCAGCAGCACAGCAAACACCTTAAATGGTGGCTTTTATCACAGGCTGTGCTTGTTGGCTTCAGTGCCGAGGAAGAGCCTGACAGGGATAGCCCAGAGGGCTCTGTGCTCAGCTTAGGCTGGATCTAAGGGCACACACATGCTCTCTAGCCCCCGACTAAGGAAGACGAACGGTGACATACCAATGGCTATCGACCGCAGGTACAGTTTCTCAGCATTTTCATACTGACTCATGTCATAATTATACAGAGATGCCAGGTGTCCCACTGAAAGGGCCACTTCATAATCTTCTTGACCAAGGAGCTGCTCCTTAATCTGAATTGCTTTTATGTGCATTTCTTCAGCTTCCTGAAAAACAGGCCAAGTGGAATATTAGATTGCACTTTTTCTTAGGACAATTCTACTCAATGAGCGAGTTTGTTCTAAATATCACCATAGCTTATGCATGTCATTAGGAAGTTAAGATGAAAGAACATCATTTGTCTTTTCTGATAGCTGCTGATGAAAAACATTACTGGTTTTAGTAAACTGCTTCAAGTTGACGGCAATGGTCCTAAAGCCTCAGGCATCCTAAACTAGGAGTAGGGATATGTATCTCTATTTCTTTCTTTCTTTTTTTTTTTCTTTTTTCTTTTTGGTTTTTCGAGCCAGGGTTTCTCTGTGTAGCCCCGGCTGTCCTGGAACTCACTCTGTAGACCAGGCTGGCCTCGAACTCAGAAATCCGCCTGCCTCTGCCTTCCAAGTGCTTGGATTAAAGGCGAGCACCACCACCGCCCCGGCATGTGTCTCTATTTCTAACAGCAGGCAGGCAAGTAGACAGAGGCAACAGGTCTGACAGCTCAAAGCCAACCTGGGCTACATAGAGAAGATGCTGTATCAAAAACAAAACCATCAAAATAAAAAAGTAGCAAAGAGCTTCCTGAAATGAACATGAAGATGGGCATGGTCACATACACCCTTCAATTCCAACAGAGGCAGGCCAGTCTGAGTTTGAGGCCAGACTGGTCTATACAGTGATTTCTAGGACAGCCAGAGCTATACAGTGAGACCCTGTCTGAAAAACAAAGTAGTAATAATTAACAACAACAACAACAACAACAACAACAACAACATAATAATTTGAGCTACCACATCCCCAAAATTAATTTAAACTTGTTAAGGTGGTATTTACTTATGCAGACATGTGCACACACACGTATGTGCAGACATGTATTCCCACACCTAGCTTAGAATGTCGTATAATTTCTACCTTTATCATTTTGGGCTTTAGGACCATTACTGTCACCAATTTAGTGCAGATTACCAAAACCAGTAATGTTTATCATCATCAGCTTTCAGAAAGGGCAAATGATGTTCTTTGATCTTACTGCCTTATGACATGCATAAGCTGTGGTGATATGGACAGACGAGGTGGGAGGTGGGGCTGTTAAAGTTCCTATACAGCCCAGGGCTGCACCAAACTAATAATCCCCTTGCCTCAGCCTTCCAAGTATTAAACTTAAAGGAACAGAAAATTCCAAAAGAAAATTAGTGTAAGTATATTGCTAGATTTTGTAGCTCCTAATCCTAGATAACTATAGAATTAACTGTAGTGTCTCTCCTAGAACCTGGCATCTCTGAATACTTACTGTAGGTCAGACATTCTGCTAAACCTAAACAACTGAGCTAAGAGCTAGGACTGAGCCTGTCTACAAGAATACTAACTGTTTGGATCTGAAAACTTTTTTCATGGTCTTGTCTCTGTAATCTCACTTATAATTTCACTACAGGGTTTTTACACTAGCTATTTTCTCAGCTGGAACTAGCTTTGGAGCTAGGTAAAGCAATTGTGTGCTTTATTATTTAAGATTAATGAAGATTTATTACTTTAAATTTACTAATTATTCAGATATAAAGAATATAAAACCTCTTTTACCTTAAATTTTCTCATTGACTGATAAAGTCTCCCAAGGTTGCCATAGTGCTTTGCAGTCTGTACATTAAATTCTCCAAATGCTTTCTTAGCTAGCTGCAGTGAGGACAAGTGCAAGTCATGTGCTTCCTGAAGCAGCCTCTGCTCCGTCTCCTTGTTATGACAGTCAATTGCAATCTCCTCTAAAATAAGTGCTGCACAAAGAAAGTGACACATAAACAAACCTAAAACCCACTTCCCAAGGGCCCAACCTTTAACTGAAAATTAAGGACTGCAGTATTTACTGAGTACTGAATACATAGCTGACTGTGGTGAAGAACTGGCCAAGATCAAAGCCCTTCACATTTGTGGGGTTTGTTTTCTTTGTTTTTGAGCTGGGTTCTTGATCTGTAGCCTAGGCTGGCTTTGAATTCATGGCAATCCCCCTGCTTCAGCTTCTTTCTATTGCAGTTGTGGTCAGTCAGCCCCATGCCTTCTTCAACAGCACACTTCTGGGAAAGCTGTTCTATTTATACAGAATATTAATTTAAATTAAGGGGGAAATGGTGTACCTTAAATTATTTTGCAGGATCAGCTTCTACTGTATTAACCTGCTACCTTTTATAGATGAAAATTAGCTTTAAAAGAAAATGGTCACCTGGAAATGGTGGTGAATGCTTATGTAAGCAACTGGGAGGCCACTGGGAGCCTTGGCTGCAAGACAAACCCAGGGGTAGCCTAGACTATATGAGACCTTGTCTCAAAAAACCAAAGCAACCAAATAAGTAAATGAACAAAAGATAAAGACTAAACCGATAGGAGACGTGAAAGTTAAAGTTATCTAACTGACAAGGGGTGCTTAAAGTACTTCTGACAATCCTGCAACCAGCTTTTATAAAACAAAATCTCTAAGCAAACATAACCGAAAACAAACAAACAAACAGAAACTCAGCCCAGCTTCCTCCTTCTTACTTCCCTGACAGGCCAGCCAGGCCAGAAGGCATTTCATTCCAAAGTTCCATTCAAGGGTTTCAAACCCAATATAAAACCTTAAGAATACAGATAGTACCAGCTAACTTTATCTCTTAGCACTGACTTGTATAAAGGTAGTGAACAGAAGACTACTCCATGGCAATATTTTTTTAAAAGGTTTAGCCAGGCGGTGGTGGTGCATGCCTTTAATCCCAGCACTTGGGAGGCAGAAGCAGGCAGATTTCTGAGTTCGAGGCCAGCCTGGTCTACAGAGTGAGTTCCAGGACAGCCAGAGCTATACAAGAAACCCTGTCTCCAGAAAGAAAGAAAGAAAGAAAGAAAGAAAGAAAGAAAGGAAGGAAGGAAGGAAGGAAGGAAGGAAGGAAGGAAGGAAGGAAGGAAGGAAGGAAGGAAGGAAGAGAAGGAAGAGAAGGAGGGAGAGAGAGAGAGAGAGAGAGAAGGAAAATACCACATTTATCTATTTTGTGTATGTGTGTGGAAACAATGGAGGTAACAAGCTCTCTCCTGCCACCTGTATGTGGGAGGGACTGATTTTAAGTTTATAACCCAAAATCCTTGCAGCCATCCACTCACCCCTTAGCCACCTCACTGAACCTTTAATAACTTAGAGAGAGAGAGAGAGAAAGAGAGAAAGAGAGAGAGAGAGAGAGAGAGAGAGAGAGAGAGAGAGAGAGAAAGAAAGAAAGGAAGGACTAGACTAATCAACAAAATGGTGATTTAGTATTAGTGAGCCTTTGGGTAACTTCTTTTTCTCTTTAAATCTAACTTATTTGCTAGTGTTAAACTGAAGTACTGAATGAAGTAAGGTAACCCAGAATTAGAGTTAGACTCACCACATGCACACAAGTACAAGGGTCTAATCAGAATCAATGCATTAAGAGAAAGCATTGATGAGGATTAGCAGAAAAGGTACAAGTTGAGGTAAAAGGCTGCCCCACTGTAAGCAGGCCCGTGGAGCCACCCTGATCCTAACTGACCCACAGTGGAATCGCCTGCCTTACTCAGAGGCAGGAAGAAAACACAGGAACAAATAAAAACGCTGTCTCCAAGAAGTGAAGCAGAGTTGAGGGAACTATTTTAGTCCTGTATCCAAAGAATCTAACAGCCTTATCTTATTTATGCCACATATGAATTTATAATCACTGGAGACTAAATCACAAAGGGTACCTTTCACCCTCTTTGAAGAAGCCAAAAGAAGATGATCTTCAGGTAGGATGTGGGTAATGATACCAATGGCTCTTTCTGCATGAAATCTGCAATACACATATAGTTTAGTGTCTCTCTTTAGTTAAAAGTAACAACACATATTATGACATTAACAGAAAGTACTAATAAAACTACAAAAATGAATGAGAGTTTTTGAGCCAGAAGATGGCTCAGCAATGAAGAGCACTTGTTACTCTTCTACAGGACCCAAGTTCAGGTCCCAGCATGCACACTGAGTGGGTGGCTCACAAATGACTATAACTTCAGCTAAAGAGGATGGCATTTGCAATCAATCATTTGGTGTGCATGGGTATTGTGGACATGTGAGCGCATGTGTGCGCGTGCACAAACACACACACACACACACACACACACACACACACACACACACACACACACTGATACACATAAATCTTAAAAAATAGTTTTAAGAATCAGTTTTGTTTTGATGGATGAAAAAGCAAACTCAGGATCTCACACAAACACAACTTTATTCTCAGTGCCAAAATTTCAATTTGTTGTGAATTAAACTTTTTAAAAAAATATTTATTTATTTAATGCATATGAGTACACTGTTGCTCTCTTCAGACACACCACAAGAGGGTATCCCATTACAGATGGTTGTAAGCCACCATGTGGTTGCTGGGAATTGAACTCAGGACCTCTGGAAGAGCAGTCAGTGCTCTTAATCGCTGAGCCATCTCTCCAGCCCATGAATTAAACTTTTAACACTATAGTGTATTCTCACCTCCCTCAAGATAAAAGTCCTCATGATGGCCTACAGAACTCAATCTCTCAGCCACCTCTCTGCCATTATTTCCTGCCATCCCCACAGCAACACTCTTAGCCCCAACCACCACGCCTAGTCATTCTGGATGAGCCCTGCTCACTCACTGCAGCACCTGCTCTCCCTTCTCTCTACAGACATGCTCGTGGTTCACTGTCACTAAACAGAGCACATAAAATCATTCACCTCTCTAATTTTCTGTCCACAGTAACATCTGGTTATCTGTTCACAGCCCACCCCACAAAACAAAAGGGAAACTACTTCCATATTATACTTTACAACTCAAACTTCTTTTAATAAAAATGTATTTTTAACATTTTAAATTATGTATCTGAGTGTGAGTATGTGCACATGAGAGGCCCCCAGAGGCGAGGTGGTGTATTTTTCCTTGCACAGGTTCCATGAGGTTGTAGGTCACCAGATAAAGGTGCTGCAAATCAAACTCAGGTTTTCTGAAAGAATAATATTCATCCTTAACCACTAAGCTATCTCTCTAGCTCCTCAAACTTCTTATCTCCACTTGTTTTTAATTCACTAGTTGACTTCAGTTATTAATTAAAGCACTGTGTAACTTATCTACAGCATTTTAGTAACAATGACAATGACTTTCCTCAGTTCGGCTGCTTTCTTTCTTTGAAAACATGATTTTATTTAGTAGCCTAGGCTGGCCTCAAATCCATGGCAATTCTCCCACCTCACCTTGAGTGCTAGTATGAGTACTAGGTTTTTAGTATATTCAGAGTACAACCACCACTGCAATCAATTTTAGGACATTTTTATTACCTTAAAAAGAGTCTAAATGTATACATCCAGCAGTCCCCACACCGTTCCAACACCCCACCTCTGAGAATCATTCTCTGTCTCTAGATTTTTCACTCTGGACATAATAGATTAAACCACATAGAATGTGATCCTTTTTATCTTGTTTCATTTAAAGTTCCCAGCTCTCAAGAGGAAGCAAGCAGACTGTGTGAGCCCAGAGCGTAAGGCAGCCTTGGTAACAGCTAGAAGCCCTGCAAAAAAGTCAAGTCTGCCTTTGGAAATGTTTGGGGTTTCTGGAGAAAGGTGTCTTGCTGTGTAGCCTAAGTTAGCCTGAAACTCACTGTGTAGCCCAGACTGGTCCTGTTAGAAGAAGAGATAGCTGGAGTTGGTTCTCTCCTTCTACATATGGGTCTCAGGGATGGAACTCAGGCTATCATGCTTGGCAGCAAGTGCCTGGAGTTCTTGATCTTCCAGACCCAGCATTAGGGCTGGGTCTAAGGTATGTCCTATAATGCCTGGCCTATTTTGTGCTTCAATTTTCCTCCAAAATATTACAGTTTTCTTTTTTTAATCAGATCCATAAAGCTAATTGTTAGGGGTTATACAGTAAATACTTTGTTATGTTGGCAATATTCTTTCACAATTATTTAACTCTGTTGTCATGGCATTAAATAGTCATAGGAAACAGAGGAATAAATGAGCATGTCTGACCCACTTTTTTTCCAGCAATAAGTTTGTAGGTTGTTAAATTTACCATCGACACAGAGGCTACTAATTACTCAAAAAACAAACAAACAAACAAACACAAAAAATATGAAGGAAATACTGAAAAAAAAAAAAAAGCTCATTCTGATATAGAAATACATAAATCTTGACATGAAACCAAGAGAAGCATAAATGGGTATCTTAAAAATTAGGGTGGTTTTTAAATGACTTCAAAAACATTTTATCCGCCAGGTGGTGGTGGTGTATGCCTTTAATCTCATCACTTGGAAGGCAGAGGCAGGCGGATTTCT
>NW_022196911.1:80978424-80989393 GCF_008632895.1 Mastomys coucha
AAAATTTATCCCACCAGGAAGACTTATCCATACAAACACTTAAGGACTACTACACTAGGGAACAGTATTAACCTTTGCAGAGAAAAACATGGAACTTACAGCGCATTGTCGAATTTTCCAGAGCTGTACTGGTGAACGTATGAAGAGTAAGCCAGGTCTTCATGAGCTGTCGCTACATGAATATTTTTGCCACCAAACACTGACTGTCGAATGTCGAGGGCTGCCTAAAAGAATCATAAAGACATTTGATAATGTTATGCTACCTAAGCTCAATGAACTATACACAGAGTCAATGTACCTAATCTCTTAAATTTCAAATGGGAAAGTCCTCTGGAATGGAAAGACATCTGTCTGGGAAACCATACTAGCTACTTTTCTGCAGTAAGATCCCCCACCACAGCGTCATGGCCTCAGCCCTAACAACTTCTTTTACACCCTTCTTTAATAAACAATGGTAAAGTCAGTGACATCTTGTCTAGTGTCATGGCAGAGGACTTTTACCTGAAACAACAATTGCAAGATCTAAAATTATTGCTAGACTGACAGGAACACAGATCCACCACCTGATGGTTTTAGTCATGGACGATTCTTAAGTCATTTGACTCTTAACCCTTTTATGAAGGAACACTTAGTATAGCAATGGTGAAGCCCACAGGAGAAAGGCAGGGCTCACAGTTGGTCTGCTATTGCTTTTTAGTATTCATGTTTTGTCTACATGTATGTCTGTGTGAGCATGTCAGACTGCAGTGACAGACAGTTGTGAAGTGCCATGTGTGTGCTAGGAATTGAACCTGGTCCTCTGGAAGAGCAGCCAGTGTTGTTAACTGTTGAGCCATCTCTCCAGTTCCTCAGAGTTATTTTACATATGATTTACAGATGACAAACAAGTCAACTTAGGTTAAAAGCAAAGAGAAATAACCATTAACATACCTGGTAAATGGCAACAGACTGACAGATATTGTCTACATTGAGTAAGTAGAACCCATAATCTAGCAGTGTGTCAGAATATTTTGGGTGTTTGGATCCAAAATGATCTCTATGAAAAGATATAAGTATTAGTATGTGAAGTTGAGAAACACATTAAAACAGCACCTTGATTAACAATCACCTACCGTGCCAAATACACTGCGTGTTTAATTAACTGTTCTGCCTTCTTAAATTCACGCTTGACTACACAAGCCTAAAAATAAAGAGGGAAATAATTAAACAACTCTCAAATGCTTCATTAGTGTGCTGTAGTTTGAGTTCATATTTTAATAGTTAATAATTTTAAAAAAAATTCAATGATTCTTTCAATTTGTAACTTCTTTCCAAATCTCTAGTAACTGTATAAAGAACAGATCTGTAAACCATTTGGGGAAATTCTGAGACATTTCCAGTATGAACTTGTTATAACAGCTGGGCTATGGTGGTGCATGCCTTTAGTCCCAGCACTCAGAAGGCAGAAGCAGGCTGATTTCTCAGATCAAGGCCAGCCTACAGTGGTCTAAGAGAGCAAGCCCCAGAACAGCGGGGGCTAGGCAAGAAACCTTGCCTCAAAAAAACAAAAACAAAAAACAAAAAACAAAAAACCCCAAAACAAACAAACAAAAATAAAAAACAAGGGCTGGCGAGATGGCTCAGCGGGTAAGAGCACTGACTGCTCTTCTGAAGGTCCTGAGTTCAGATCCCAGCAACCACATGGTGGTTCACAACCACCCATAATGAGATCTGATGCCCTCTTCTGGTGCATCTGAAGACAACTACAGTGAATTGCAGGCTGGAGTGAACGAGCAGGGCCAGCAGAGGTCCTGAGTTCAATTCCCAGCAGCCATACACATGATGGCTCACGGCCATCTGTATAGCTACAATGTACTCATACACATAAAATAAATAAAATAAATCTTTAAACAAAACAAAAACAAAAAAACCCAAAACAATAAACCTACTATAACAAAGATAATCTACAAGCTAGTGTATTTTATAATATTAAAATAAAATGTTGTGGGGAGGATTCAGCATAGTATTTTTATGTACACACACACACACACACACACACACACACACACACACTCCACTTATGGAATGGGTTCTAATAAATTTTCTTACTTTCTTTGTGTGTGTGTAGTTTTTATGTGTGCAGGTATTCTGCCTACAGTATGCTAGATGTTGAGCTCCTGGATCTGGAGTTATAGCTGTTTGTGAGCTGCCATGTGGGGACTGAAAAAATTCAGACCTGGTCCTCTGGAAGCAGCCAGTGCTTAGCTGCTGAGCTGCCTCTCTGGTCCTATACTTTAACATTATTTATTATTTAGGGTGAACACATGCACATAAGCACAACTGAAAAGAATCTGTGTAGGTCAGAAGACAGCTTGCAGCAGTTGGTTCTTTCCTTCTCCCAATGAGTCTTGTAGGGTTGAACCCAGCTGCCATGCGTCTTTACCCCAGCCATCTGAGCAGATCTTTTTGTTGACTGCCACCTGCTGTTTACAGGTTGTAGGCTATTCAGGGCTTTCCCCCACTAGCTTAGGAGATTGAACTAGATCTGGGACATACAGTTATCATGGCCACAGGTTCACACGATAATTCTTATATGCACAGAAGAAATTCGAGTTTTCAGTTATTTAAAAAATATTTTGAACCATAAGGATTAGCAGTTTCTAAATTCTAATACCATGTGCATATATAAAATTTGCTTGAGTTCAAGGCCAGCCTGGTCTACAGAGTGAGTTCCAAGACAGCCAGGGCTATACAGAGAAACCCTGTCTCAAAAACAAAACGAAACAAAACAAAATTTGCATGTTATTATTTCATACAAACTCCTATTTAATGTTCAAATTAAGCATGCTAACATCTTTTCTCAAACAGATGCTGTCTAGATATGCTGCTATTCTCTAACGTGAACGTCTGGGACAAGCCTGAAGCCTGAGGAAAGTTACAAGGTGAGGGCAATTATGACTATGTAGCAAACTGAAGGCTAGCCAAGGTTGCAGACCAATAAACAACTTTTTAGTATTTCACAAAAAGTGGTGTCTTCTAATCCAAAATTTTGAACTAAGATTAAAAAACCAACCAAAATGGAATATTCAAATGAGAGTAACTTCTTCACCATGTGAAAAGTTCCTCAAAGCTTTAAGGCTTCTTCTGTAACTGAAGCAGGAACTTTGAGGTACTAATAAATAGCTTCTAAACATTCATATACTTATTTACAGAAAAAGAAATTAGAAAGGGGAAAAAACCCAAAGACAGTCCAGGAGGCCAAATGGAACAAGCTATCGAGTGGAACGCAATCCTAGGAGAAAAGCCCCAGCCCTCGGCCTACAGAAGTTATCAGGTCCCTGTGATTTCTGAATAAGAAATTGAAGTTACTACACAGATTTAGGAAAAAAAAAATTCAAGCCAAATTAGCACCAAATATTACAGTCATGTGAACTTTGGTGAGCCAAAACAATTATTTTCATGGGTTTCTTTAATAAAGGAAAATTAGATAAAACAGATGAGACAGTTTTCTTTCTGTAAGTTTGTTTTTTGATATAGGGTCTCCCTAGGCAGTCTTGGCTGTCCAGGAACTCACTATGTAGACCAGGTTAACCCCAGAGACCCACTGTCTCTGTCTCCCAAGTATTGGGATTAAAGGTATGAGACAGTTTAGATTAGAAACTAAGTTTCTAAAACTAAGCAGAGGGGCTGGTGAGATGGCTCAGTAGGTAAGAGCACTGACTGCTCTTCTGAAGATCCTGAGTTTGGATCCCAGCAACCACATGGTGGCTCACAACCACTTGTAATGAGATCTGATGCCCTCTTCTGGTGTGTCTGAGGACAGCTACAGTGAATTACGCTGGATCAAGTGGGGCTGGATCGAGTGGGGCCGGAGTGAGTGGGGCTGGCAGAGGTCCTGAGTTCAATTCCCAGCAGCCACTCACATGATGGCTCACAGCCATCTGTACAGCTACAGTGTACTCATACACATAAAATAAATAAAATAAATCTTTAAAACAAAGCAGAGAATCTTAGAAAGCAGATCTAGTTAATAGATCAACTATAAAGATTTGATTAACTATTTAAAGCCAAATAAGTTTTATAATACATTTAATGTTATAAACATCATACTCACCTTAGAAGCTTGTCTTAAAACATCCACCACAACTTTGACTGGTAAGCCTGCTGTAATTTCCTTCATTGCCTCAACACACCACTTGTATGCCTTTGAAAGAATTGAAAAGAGTAAGAATAGTGACAGAATAAATGACTGTATTTATAATGAAACTGTGAAGTTACTCCACAAGATTTCAACTACTTAAATACACACACAAAATATTTACAACTGAAATTCTCTGAGACAATTTTTTGGAAGTATGACTGATCACTCTATTTTTATTTTTGCATCCACGGGTTTTCTGAAGCCAGGTGTGGTGGTGCATACTTGTAACTCCAGAATCAGCGAGGCCAAAGCAGGGTTTCCCTGTGTTCAATGCAGGTGAGCCTAGGAGTCCTATCAAACACTCCCCCTCAAAACCACAACTTTCCTAAATCATGATATTACAGACACTTAGAAAATGAGGCATATTCTATTTTTCCCAGAGCCTTTGTATCCCCCACTGCCTTAGGAAACACTCTCCTTCTTCCAGCTGCTTAGTCTACCACACTCGTCTTTTAGACATCACTCCTAGACTGTTTCCTTTATTTTCCTTTCCTTCTTTAACACTTTATCATTCTCTCCCCGACCCCCATCTCCCACCCTTCTACCCACCCTCTCTTCATATGAGACAGGGTTCACTATGTAGCCCTGGTTGGCCTGGAGCTTGCTATATAGACCAGGCTGACCTCAAACTCAGAAATCCAAGCCAATTGGCCTGTCTCCCAGGTGCTAGGATTAAGGTTATGTGCTAGTATACTCAGCTATTATTGTCTGTTTAGTAGTGCCTCCTTTATGCTATTGTTCTAGTAAGCAATTCATGTTCATTAATACATTTAACTGATACCACAGCATCATGACATGCACTATTATTATAAAAACAAACAACCAAACAAACAAACAACTAAGGTACAGCTAGGCAGTAATAGTACATACCTTTAATCCCAGCAGAGGCATGCAAATCTTTGAGTTTGAGGCCAGCCTGGTCTACAGAATGAGTTCCAGGATAGCAAGGGCTACACAAAGAAAAAACAGAAATACAAAAACAAACCTGGGGTAGAAAGGTGCCAGGAGCCATCTAGAGAGGCTAAACACTAGAAGGTGATCTTCCTGAGACGGTTCACTGTGCACTGTAACAGCACGATGGATGAGCCTTCTAGGCAAGGCCAAAGCCGTATCTTAGGGAAGATTCCTGCTATTAATATGTCTCCCTGTTATTATTAAATATATAGAACAATCACTAGGTGTTAACTTACCCTACTAGGCAGATTTCTGTAGATTAATGAAGATGTAATGACTTGTGATGCCATACAGACAAATAGATGATTTCTAAATTCTTAATGATCATCCTTTAAGAATTCCTAAAATTGGGGGCTGGTGAGATGGCTCAGTGGATGAGAACACCGACTGCTCTTCTGAAGGTCCTGAGTTCAAATCCCAGCAACCACATGGTGGCTCACAACCACTCATAATGAGATCTGACACCCTCTTCTGGTGTGTCTGAGGACAGCTACAGTGTACTTACATATATACTTACTTATAACAATAAATAAAATCTTTAAAAAAAAAAAAGAAGAATTCTCCAATATGAATACTGTAGTCAGAACTCTAAAAGTCTTCAAGTGTCAAGAGTTAATTGCTTTTGAGATAGAAATTAAGCATTTACAACTTAGGAGAGGTTGTAAAACAATTAACTAAACGTCATAAAAGGGAATTCATTGTGGGTACAAGAACAGAAGATAAAATATTGACTGGGTTTATCTATTCAAAACTTCAGTGTCAACTTAAGATACAAAAATTAAGATCTTTAACTCTCCATAAACCTATGAAGCTAGTGAGATAATGTCTAGTCTTTTTTTTTTTCTTTTTCCTTTCGAGACAGGGTTTCTCTGTACCTCAGGATAGCCCTGGCTGTCCTGAAACTCACTCTGTAGACCAGGCTGGCCTTGAACTCAGAAATCCACCTGCCTCTGCCTCCCAAGTGCTGGGATTAAAGGTGTGCGCCACCACCCGACAGGTCTAATCTTAATGTAAACACATCTATACATCTCTGTTGTAAATTTCTTATTCAATTTATGATTTGAATTTATGTTCGACGTTTTAGTGGACTTTTGTTAAAAAAAAAAAAGAAAGAAAGGATGCTTGGAAAAACCATAATGATCTATTCTCCTAGAAAGGGTACAAAAAATTAGGAACAATTCCATTGCATGGCACTGTTACATCAGAGCAGGGGGGAAGAGCAAGATTAGGAGGAAGTGGGAGATGGCAGAGTAATTTAGAAATTAAGAAAGCAACTTAGAAATTTAGAGAGCATATAGCCTGATAGATTTTCCCCCTTTTACATTCCCTTAAAAATAAAGAAAACATTGGGGCAGGAGCAGAATAAGACAGCAATATGCAGAATGCAGAGAGGAAGAGGGACAGAGAAGCTGCAGAGAGAGCAGAAAGAGCTTCTCTTCACCATGGGACAGAACAGGTTTTTCTCAACAGCAAGGGAGGCTTAGTCTCACTAAAGAGGACACAGCTTTTTCCTTACAGACTTGGGTTAAGTTCACTTAGCCATAAAAGGGTAGAGATGTTGTCTTTCTCTATGCAGTAAAGATTGGAGCTCATTTTTCCATCCAGAATAAGTGAGTCTTTTCTGCACTGGCGCTTGGGCTTCTGCTCCATATACACATGTAGGTATGGATGTGTGTATAAGTATATAATTATAAGATAAGTAAGTAGCAGGACCAACTGGATTGCATGAAGGTGTATGATGTTTGTTCATAAATTTGTATACAAATGTGAGCTTATGCATATTTGCTTGTGAAAAAATTTTTCCTTCTGCAATTGACTCTTTCTCTTTGTTCAATTAAAAGTTTATTGCTCCAAACCCTTCTCTGTTCTCAACAAGAAAAAAAATCCTAACAATTCACCCTTTACTTAATCCCCCACTGTTTTATGATAAGATGCTACAAAGATTCTGCAGTTTTTGTACTTGGAGGAACTCAGACAGGTGGGTTAGCTACCATGGCAAAGTAATTTAGACTTAAGATAGGTAATTGTTTTATTATTAAAAAGCAATCCTAATTTCTCCCAAGACCAATTTTTTTTTTGTTTTGTTTTTTTTGTTTTTTCAAGACAAGGTTTCTCTGTGTAGTCCTGGCTGTCCTGGAACTCACCCTGCAGACGAGGCTGGCCTCGAACTCAGAAATCCACCTGCCTCTGCCTCCCAAGTGCTGGGATCAAAGGCGTGCGCCACCACCGCCCGGCTACAAGACCAATTCTTAACCCTGCCAATGCTCTTTTAAGAGAGAACCAGAATACTGGAGCTGGCCTCCGGCATAGAGGTCAAGTGGCAGGCAATGAGCTAGCATCTGTGTAATATGAGGCAAAATAAACAAAAATGACCTTTTCTTAGTGACTAGTGGGTTAAAAAATAAAGGCAAAATGTTGGGCAGTGGTGGTACATGCCTTTAATCCCAACCCTTGGGAGACAGAGGCAGGCAGATTCTGAGTTCAAGGTTAGCCTGGTCTACAGAGTGAGTTCCAGGACGGCTAGGGCTATACAGAGAAATCCTGTCTCAGAAAACCCCAAATAAATAAATAAATAAATAAATAAATAAATAAAGGCAAAATAAATTATCCTGGATAGTGACAATTTCTATTATATCAAGAAACAAAATAATCTGGGGAACAAGGGAGATAATTCAGTAAAGTGCATAATGCACAAGTTGAAGACCCGAGAGTCTGATCCCCCAAAACCCAGACAAAAAGTTCATTGAAGTGGTATACACTTATCCCACAGTAGCTTACCTGGGTCACAGAGTACCAGGTACCCATGAGAAAATTTGTCTTAAATGTGGGGGCAGGGAGAGGGACGCCAAGGGGGGAACTCACCTCTTAATTCTAGCCTCAGGAGGTGGAGATAGGGGATTTCTGCCCCAGCAATCTGACTGACTAGACTACCCATTTTGATAAAGCCTGGGTTTAACTGAGAGGGCCTATCTCAAGGTGGAACAGGGATTGAGATTTCCTGTCTAAACCCTGGACTTCCACATGCATGCCTACACGTGTATGTACTTGCTCACATACATGATCTCACACATACATGCATACTCATGCATACTAAATATGCAAACACATGATGGCATAGTGGTTAAGAGCACCTGCTGGTCTTACATACAAACCAAATTCAGGTCCCAGCGCCCAGATTAGATTGCTCACAACCACTTGTTGTAACAAGGGTCAAACAAACTCTTCTAGCCTCCTCTGGAGTCTCTGTACTCATTTGCACATAGCCACACACAGACATACATGCAAACATTAAGTAAGAAGAAATCTTAAAGAAAAAACCCACCCAAGGTAGACAGCTGCCAACGAACACCCCCTACACTGACCTCTAGCCTCCAGTCATGTGCTCATGTACCCCCTTCACAACACACTGATAAAAATTTTGGAAGATCAAAAGGGATGGAGAAGAAGAACTGCATGTTATCTTCTGAAAGTTCCCATTTCTTCTATTTCACTTAAGAAGCAATGCTATTCAAAACAACTGATGCAAAAATTAGAGCTATTAATTTCACCAGGCTTGGGTCCCAAAACCTGGTTTACAATTTTAAGAGACTGTGCTATCTACTTTTTATGCTAGCTTGATACCGGTGAGTCATCTGAGAGGAAGGAAACTTAATAAAACGCCTCGCTTGACTGGCCTGTGGGCAAGCCTATGGTGGGTTTTCTTGATTGATGACTGATATGGGTGAGACCATCCCTGGGCTGGTGGACCTGAGCATTATAAAAAGCAGGCTGAGCAAGCCATGGAGAACAAGCCAAGTAGCCGCACTCCTCCATACCTCTGCAGCAGCTCCTGCCCCCAGGCTTCTTCCTTGAGGGCTTACCCTGATGTTAAGATGAAATCAAGTTGCTTCTTGGTAACAGCAATAGAAATGCTAAGACTGATAATTTTGTTTCAGAGTAGTATAAAAACATTTTTAGAACTATGTTAACTATAATGAAATTTTAAAACATTTCTGTGGTAGGTCGCTTGGCAAATTAAATACTTATGTTGGAACTCCTGTTTAAATACTCAACTCAGGCCGGGCGGTGGTGGCACACTTAATCCCAGCACTTGGGAGGCACAGGTAGGCAGATTTCTGAGTTCTAGGCCAGCCTGGTCTACGGAGTGAGTTCCCAGACAGCCGGGGCTATACAGAGAAATCCTGTCTCGAAAATACAAAACAAACAAACAAAAAACCCTTAACTCAGAATAACATATAACCAAAGGCATTGATTAAGATTCACTCTTCATCAGGATTTCCCTTAAAGCAAGCTGGGCAGACAAACACCTATACAAAAAAGGCCCTATATTTATTTCACTTGCAATACTTAAGGTTCACCTCACAATCACTCCTGATTGGTAGTTACATATTTCATTAAAAAACTAAGTATTTTTCCACTTTGCAATAGAAATGTATTACATGAACCTAATACGTGAAAGCTGGGAATAGTGGTTCAGGCCTTTAACCCGATTGAAGCACTCAAGAGGCAGAAACAGAAAGATCATGAGCCTGCGCTTGGTCTGGGCTACCTGGTCTTATTTGAACAACTAAACAGAACCCTGAAGACCACCCAATATATGACATGCAATTTACAAGACATGTAAAAGACTGGCTTATTTCACCATGCACTGTGTGATCCATGCTTGCAATCCCAGCACTTTAGAGACTGATGTGGGAATGTCACATTTTCAAGGCCAGCATGGGCTACAAACAAGCCAACTTACCTCATCATAGTGGCTTTTTGCAAACAGGAGTGCACACAGTTCTCCGTAGAGAGCAGCTCTATTTGCTTGCTGGCCATGTTTAGACAGCTTGTCCATGTACGTCTGAGCTAATTTAAATGTTTCTTCACCTAGATGATATTTACAATTTCCATTTCGCACATGAAGCAACCTGTGGAAAACAAAAGTCCTTTACTTTTGGTGCTGCCAGGACAGCGACCCTAACCGCATCTTAAAATGATGCAGTGGCACCTGACAAGGCAGTAGATGAGAGACAGGCTGTTGTCTGCACTTGAAAGAACCATTTTATCTGGCAAGGCACTGAAAGTGCTAAAAGCTTTTTGTGATTAATCCCATCCAATTTCTCTGAATATTCAAATAAATAGTTTGTGTACTCAACATGTGCTAACCAAACATACTCACACACAAAACCTTTTTGTTCCAAATTTAGATGTAACAGAGAAAATAAGGCAGATGAATCTGACCCAGTTCCACCTGCCATAACTCTTCCTCTCCCTCCCTGCCCCCTTTCCTCCTCATCCTCTCTGTCTGTCTCTGTCTCTCTGTGTCTGTGTCTGTCTCCATCTCTCTCCTGTATCATTTCAGCACTTGCCACTGCTCCCGGTCATGCTGCTTCATAAATGCTTATTTTTGCTAATAGGCCAATAAGGTAAAGTCAATGATACAACTGTATAAACTATTTGTCCTCTACCCCCTGTGGTAGAAAATCCTGAGATAAATCTAAACTCTAGGCAGTAGTAGACTATACATCTACAGACTCTATGAAACAAGAGGAACAGTTATTAGAACAAATATTTATCTATTACACTGCTGGTTGAATGCCATAATCTATAGGGCCAATATAATTTTTTGAAAATGCTTAGAACAAAGAGGCAATAAAGGCATAAAAGACATTTCAAAGAAAACCAAGCCGGGCAGTGGTGGCGCACGCCTTTAATCCCAGCACTTGGGAGGCAGAGGCAGGCGGATTTCTGAGTTCAACGCCAGCCTGCCTGGTCTATGGACTGAGTTCCAGGACAGCCAGGGCTATACAGAGAAACCCTGTCTCAAAAAACAAACAAACAAAAAACAAA
>NW_022196911.1:80989519-80990571 GCF_008632895.1 Mastomys coucha
AAAAAAACAAAAAAAAAAAAAGAAAAGAAAGCAAAAAGCAAAAAGCAAAAAGAAAAGAATAAACAAAACCACCTAAGAGGCAGGCATAACTAGGTGGTAGAACCTTTGCCTACCATGTGTGAAGCCTTATGTTCGTTCATTCCCTAGCACTCTGCAGAAGAGGAGGAGAGGGAGGGATAATTATCACACTGCTTTAGAACGCTAGGTGTTCTGTTGAACTGTTTTTGAGCAGGGAACTCAAGTATGAAGAAGCACACAAGAGTAAAAACCAACAGATACTTGAATGAGGCAACTGGCTTAAGGTTTGCACAAGAACTTGCTTGGGTCACAGAATGAGTTTCAGGCCAGCCTGGGTAACGGAGTAACCTCAGTATACACAGAACAAGTATCTTTTTAATCTGCAGACAGAGACGTGGACCCTTTCACCTTCTGTTCTATGGCACAGTATACAAATCTCAAGTCTCTACATGTTTTCTTATTATTTATTTATGTGCACGTGTGTACACCCATGTATGATGTCAGAGAGATATGAGATCCTAAAGCTGAAGTTACAGGCAGTTGTGAGCTGCCTGATACAGGTTCTGGGAATCAAGTTCATGCCCTATATAAGAATAAAATATAAACTGACCAGCGATAGAGCACATCTTTAGCCCCAGCCCTTGGGAGACAAAGGCAGGTAGATGTACAAAGAGAAACCCTGTCTCAAAAAACAAAAACAATACAAAAAATGAGTATGTGCTCTTAGCCACTGGGCCATCTCTCCAGCCCTGCTCTTGCATGTGCACCTTGGAATGCAATTGTGGGCCATATGGTAATTCTCTATTTAGATTCTCAGAAGCTGCTCAACTGTACACTGCGCAGCTGCATCACTTTACACTCAGAAGCAGGATGTATGGTTTGCCATTTCTCTTCATCCTTTATACCACTAACTTTCTGCTTGTTTTGGCATTGCTGGAAATCCATCCTAGGACATGAAACATGCTGAGCAAGAGCTCTTGCCACTGAGCTAACAGCTCTAGCTCATTAAAACAAAATCCTGAGCTGGGCGGTGG
>NW_022196911.1:80991110-80995599 GCF_008632895.1 Mastomys coucha
TTACATATAATAATAAATCTTAAAAAAAAAAAAACACATTATAAATTGTTTTAGATATTCGTTTAGGTTTTATTTGTTAGTATTTTGTTAAGGATTTCTAATCTGTATTTAAGGAGGTACTGGTCTCTAATTGTCTTTTCTTATGTTTTTCCTGGGCTTTCATTAATGAGGTCATAATGAAAGGAAGGGACTCTTCTTCAGTATTCTAGTAGTTTGGGATAGACCAGCGCCAACTCTTCAAATAACTCTTGAAACAATCAAACCAGCAAAATCTTCTGGTCCTGGATTTTTTAATAGAAATTTCCAATCTCTACCTGTTATGGGTCTGTTGAGATGTTTGATTTTTTTCTATCAACATTTGGATAGTTTGTACATTTCTAGAAATGTGTTCCTTTAATCTAAATTTCTGATTGATAATGTACAACTTTCCATAAGATTCCCATATGACTTTAACTTTTAGGTTAGCAGCCATGACTTAATTCTGATTTCTTCCCTCTGTTTCACTTAGTTGGATTTAAACTAATAAAGAAATCACTGTGAGATGCATTATACGGTCAGCTCTGTCAGCCACTCCTATTCCTCCTGCTTCATGAGAGAGCCTGAGCTGAAGCACTGACAACTGCATAGGACTGAGGGGTAGGTAGGCTGGGACTAATCTGAAACAGTGTTAGCGTAGGGATGCCACTCCCCTTGCTGGTGACTGACTCAGAGGTTACCAAAGGCTCTGGCTCTGCCTTCTAAGACTCGCAAGGTATCTACTAGTACACACTAGGACCTGCTGGGTCTTGGTGGATTTGATAATGTTTTCCTTTGTCCTAAAGAATTCAGTGAGATATATACTATTTTCTTTCAAACACCGAGCTACCACTATTCTCTTCTAGCTTCTCATTTCTATTTACCTTTGGACTTCAGGAAATTGAAATATGAAATTCTGATTCTCTTTAAATCCATGTTCAAACTGTTTCCTGCCCAATATTCAAGGAAGTTTTTACTTTATTAAAAAACAAAACAGGCTAGGCGTGGTGTTGCACACTTTAATTCCAGCACTTGGGAGACAGAGTTTGAGGCCAGCCTGGACTATGAGTGTGTGTATGTGACACGTTTTATATGTTTGTGTGTGTGTGTGTGTGTGTGTGTGTGTGTGTGTATGTGGCACGTTTTATGTGTGTGTGTGTGTGTGTGTGTGTGTGTGTGTGTGTGTGTGTGTGTGTGTGATGCGTTAATAACATTGTAGAGGTGGGAGAGTAGACTAATGGGACCATGACATAAAGACTTAATCAACTGTTGGGAACAAGGGCAGAATTCTGAGCCCAAAGCACTAGCACTGAGGATCACTGTAAGTAAGTAGAATTTAATCAGAGGATTTGCTCAGCTTACCTCACACAACACTCCACTGCTCGGAACCAGTGGAGCATCTCATCATGTAGCGTACACAACTGAAGGCAGGACAGAAAAACCTTTTCAGCATCACTGTACCAGCCCGCATCGGAAAGAAATCCACCTGAAGTACAAAAGCAGCGGCGTTAGATGACTCAGTGAACTGCCCTGAAAGCTACAGTGACACACTTACAACAAATCACCTGAGCTAAAAACTCTGTAATACTAACATTGTATATAGTTAACTTTCAAAAAGTTTGATCTCACCGGGCGGTGGTGGTGCACGCCTTTAATCCCGGCACTTGGGAGGCAGAGGCAGGCAGATTTCTGAGTTCGAGGCCAGCCTGGTCTACAGAGTGAGTTCCAGGACAGCCAGGGCTACACAGAGAAACCCTGTCTTGGAAAAAAAAAAGTTTGATCTCTGGGACAGAAGGAGGAAGTAATAATTTGAATAAATAATTGCCTAAAACATACTTTTAACTCCGTACAGTTGTGAAACTACTCAGGTTACAAAATTATCAAACAATATATATATATATATATATATATATATATATATATATATATACATACATACATACACACATATATATTGTTTTTGTTTTGTTTTTTCAAGACAGGGCTTCTCTGTGTAGTTCTGGTTGTCCTGGAACTCTGTAGACCAGGCTAGCCTTGAACTCAGAAATCTGCCTGCCTCTGCTTCCCAAGTGCTGGGATTAAAGGCGTGCCCCACCACTGCCAGGCAATATTTTTCTATATGTATAAATCTTTCCAGGATATTACGATGTTTCTGCTATCCTTACAGTAGCTTACCCATAATTAAAAATAACTACTTTAGAAATGAAAACCAAAACAGGGCCCTGAAAAGATTTATGCCTCTTGCCACAGCATACAGTAAATAGCAAGTAGTTGAAGAATTTGGTGATGCCCTGACACTGCAGAACTACATGCTTGGGATCCCAGACAGAACTCATGCTAAACATAGCTCACTCAAGGCTATGGGCTGGTTCATTTACTCAGTTTCTCTAAGTCTACTTCCTCATATGTAAATGCTGTTGTTACTGTCCGTAGGCTAGAATGCCAGAAGGTTTAGGACTTACAGTCTGAACATGAGTAGGCCACAGGTAGGTTTGACAGTTGCTCACCACCTGCCTGTACAGACTGGGTGGGAACTCTTGGAAGAAACCTTCTAGTTAGGTTTGACTATAAGACCACTGCAGAGTAAAACGCCCTCCTTTGCCATCACTCACCTAAGACGAAGCCAACCTGGATGGCCTTCTCCTTCACTGCAGCATCTGACTCTGCTATGTAAGAGCACCGTCTACTGAAGGAGTAGGCCAAAACAGAAGCAACCTTAACGCCATGGTCCATCAGAGCCTGAAAACAATGGTGGAGCAAATGTCTGCAGAAAAGAGAAAAGTGGTTCTTGAGGTCACTGACTGCACCCCTTTAGAGCTAGCTGTTCCTCCATTAAATATACCTACTAAATGTGTGCATGTGTGTGTGTATTCAAAATAAGAAGACAGTGGGCTAGGGAAATGACTCATCACTTGCCTCACAAGCCTGACAACCTGAGTCTGGACTGCAGAACACACATAGAGCTGGACACAGCAGCACCAGTAATCCCAGTGTACCCTAGAGGGACATGGGAGGCATGAACAACAGACTTGCTAGAGGCTCACAGGTCAGTTAACCTGGCAAATGTAGCAGAGAACACTAATAGAGATAGATACTGGCTCAAGTAAGGTGTAAGGCAAGGACTAACACCCAAACATGAGCCCCTGCTTCAAAATCAAACCAAACCGCCTGACCCCTCAGTAAGTGTTTTATGTATTTATAAAGTAAAAGCATATTCTGACTTATTCCCACTATACAGAAAGTGTGGCTATCATTATTATTTTGTTCTATATTTCCCACGCCATGGAATTTGCTATCACAGCATTCGGTGGTGGGCTTGTCTACTCGTAACTTTTGTTTTGACGGTGAAAACATTCTGGAAATGTCTATTACTAATAGTTTAACAAGGTAAGTATACTTAATATTATTGAATCATAGGCATTTTTAATAATAATTAAATAATTTAATAATTTTATCTTTATGTCCACTGGTATTTTGCCTGCATGTATATCTGCATAAGGGTGTCAGAAGCCCTGGAACTGGAACTATAGACAGATGTGAGTTGACAAGTGATACTAAAAACTGAACCCAAGTCCTCAAGAAGACCAGCCAGTGCTCCTAACCACTGAGACATCTCTTTAGTCCCTGATTATACATTTTTAAATGATATAAGTGGCAAATTTTATGTTATATACATTTTAGTAGTAGGTTTTGGGGTTTTGTTGTTGTAATGGTAGTGGGGTTTTGGGGGTGGACCCTTTCTCTTATCTGTAATACAAGCAAATAGAGGAAGGAAGATCAGAAGTGCAAGGCCATTTTGAGCCACATGAGACAAGGAAGGAAGCAAGCAAGCTTATACATATACACACAAATTTACCTTTTATCCAAAGCTCTCAAAACTTTAGCAAATACTTCCAATTCACAGAATTCACTGCCGAGTTGACATAAGCGTCCCTGTTGGTAAAGCTGTAATAATAATAAAAAAAGAAAAATAATTATTTCAAACTTTTTTTTTGGTTTGGTTTTGGTTTGGTTTTGGTTTGTTTGTTTGTTTGAGACAGGATTTCTCTGTATAGCCCTGGCTGTCCTAAACCCACTTTGTAGACCAGGTTAGGGTTAGGGTTAGGGTTAGGGTTAGGTTTAGGGCCAGGGACAGGTATAGAGATGCACACTTTTGACCCAGCATTGGGCAGCAGAAGCAGGAGTTTGAGGTTGGCACAATCTATGAGCAAGTTCCAGGACAGCCAAGGCTACTGAAAAATCCTGTCATTCATTCATTCATTCATTTATTTTGGTTTTTTCGAGACAGGGTTTCTCTGTGTAGCCCTGGCTGTCCTGGAATTTACTCTGTAGACCAGGCTGGCCTTGAACTCAGAAATCCGCCTGCCTTTGCCTCCCATGTGCTGGGATTAAAGGAGTATGCCGCCACCACCCAGCTATTTCAAACTTTTAAACTTTCAACTTGTGATAGTGAGTTCCAGGACAGCCATGGGGC
>NW_022196911.1:80995609-81013467 GCF_008632895.1 Mastomys coucha
CATCATCGACAGGGTTTCTGTGTGTAGTCTAGACCAATTGGGCCTATTCCAGGATTAAAGACATGTGCAATGCGTAACTACTGCCCAGCTCCATAAAGAAACATATAATGAATAAATTTACGCAAATATAAAAACTTTAACAATTGTACATAATTGTTCAGCATTACTACTGTGAAACAGAAGCATCTGGAACATGGTAAAGTACCAGGAAGTGGTGTATAAGTATAATAGTATATGTAAGTCTATAATTTGAAAAACCTCTTTTCCTTTAACCAAAACTAGATAATTTTAAGTCACTAACAGCAAGGACAGAATCTAGAAAACAGCCTGTCAAGATGCAACACTGGGTCCTTCAGCCCATTTCAAATCCTTAGTTTTTAGTTCTGCAGAAATTTCACAAGCACTAACTTTATATAGTACATCTATCTATAGATCCAGGATGACAGGATTCATATAGTCTGACTTGTTAGAACTGGTTTTTTAAAAGAACAATTTAGGGACTGCCAAGATGGCTTAGTGGGTAAGGAGCTTTGTAACTAAGCCTGATAACAGGAACTCAGTCACAGGGACCCATGGGTGGACGGGAGAACTGACTCCAACTGTCTTCTGGGCTCACACAAATGTAAAAACAGTAAAAATAATTAATACCATCTTTAAAGAGAAACACATATGAAAAAGGGCTGGAGAGATGGCTCATCAGTTAGGAGACTGGCTGCTCTTCAGGGGACCCAGGCTTGTTTGATTCCTAGCACCCACGTGGTGGCTCTCAACTGTCTGTAACTCCAATGGCATAGGATATAACTCATCCTTCTGGTTTCCTTGGCACAGACAAACACATGGTACACAGACACATAAGCAGTCAAAACAACTCATACAAAAACAAAAACAAAACAACAAAAACAGAATTCTGTCATCTTAGTTCACTTTGTATTTACAGCTCCTTAATATTTAACTCAATTGATGAGAGCATTAGTTGAAAAAAGAAAAAAAAAAAAGGAAGGCAGTTTACTCTGTGCAGGAAAGCAAACTACAGATTAAGCATACTCTTGGGCATAAGATCATCAGTCACACAAAAAGGCCAGATTAAGCCCTAGGTTCCATCTCCAACATGAGAAAGGAAAGTGAAAACAGGTGCACACATTTCTGTTTTGTTTTGTTTTTGTTTTTTTTTTTTCGAGACAGGGTTTCTCTGTGTAGCCCTGGCTGTCCTGGAACTCACTCTGTAGACCAGGCTGGCCTTGAACTCGGAAATCCACCTGCCTCTGCCTCCCAAGTGCTGGGATTAAAGGCGTGTGCCACCACCGCCTGGCAGGTGCACACCTTTCTACAGACCCAACAAGCTCTGGTGAGGAGAGGGACCACATGCTCAGGAAGGGGAGCAGAACTGTGATGTTCATGAATGATGATGTTCTTTCAAATTACCATTAAAACCTGGTTCATGGGCTGGAGAGATGGCTCAGAGGTTAAGAGCACCAATTGCTCTTCCAGAGGTCCTGAGTTCAATTCCTAGCAACTACATGGTGGCTCACAACCATCTGTAATGGCATCTGATGCCCTCTTCTGGTGTGTCTGAAGACAGCAACAGTGTATACTCACAAATAAATAAGTCTTTAAAATAAAAAAACTGGTTCATAAGTAGAAAACTGATAATCTTGGAAATGACTTTTTGTACTACAGAAAAATAAGAGCTAGTGCCAATATTCAGTTATACTTACTTGACAATTAAGCATTACAGAATAATTAAGGAGAAATAAAGCTGAAAATTTAAAACCAAATTCCAATTTTATGGGCAAAATAATATAAAGCAGAACTAAAAAATGTACTAACCAAGATACCCCAACATTACCCACCAAAAAAACCCACTAAGACAAAAATCCTTTTCCAATGGCTCTGTGGCTAAAGCCACACAAGCCTCAAGGTAAATTTGAATCCCCAGGCTGTAATCACAGGGCTTCTCTGTGTAGCCTTGGCTGTCCTGGAACTTACTCTGTAGACCAGGCTGGCCTCGAACTCAGAAATCCACCTGCCTCTGCCTCCCAAGTGCTGGGATCAAAGGCGTGTGCCACCACCGCCCGGCTGTACAGAAGGTTTTTACCCACTGAGCTAGCTCCAAATTTTTAAATGTTAGAAAATTAAACTAGGCCTGGAGAGTTAGCTCAACAGTAAAGTACAAGCACCAGAGCCTGAGCTCTAACTTCAGAACCCCTGAGAAAGACAGGAGTGGTGGGGTAAGTGCTTGTAACCCCAGCACTGACAGGCGGGGACTGGGATCCTTTGGGATTCACAGGCTAGCCAGCCTATCAGACCTGCTTAGTGAGCTCCAGGCCAGTGAAGAAACCCTGTCTCAATAAAGAACAAAAATCCAAGGTTAGAGTTTCTTAGCAAAAGACACTTGAAAGAGACCTCTAGTTTCCACTTCGTGCAGATACATGCAACCTATACATATGAACATATAAACACATCAGAATATTAAAAGCAACCTAGTAACACTGACTTTGTAACCATTATATCCCAGGCAAAAATATCAAGGAGATAAATGATCACATAAAATTCTAAACTATATCAGGCGTGGTAGCTTATACCTGTAATCTCAGCACTCAAAAAGCTGAGGCAGGACAAGTGTCATGAATTCAAGGCTAATCAAAGCTATTCAGTAAGTTCTGGGTCAATCTGGGCTACAGTTAAGACTCTTTTATCTCAAAAACAAAAAACCTAAAATATTCATGAATATATAACACTACAGTACTACAAAAAAAATAAATAAAAGCCTGAAATACTATATAGTAATATACACAAGAATTAGTTACATGGAGAACCACTAAAAAGATGAACCAGGGAGCCTGACCAAGAAGCTGGAAGAAGCGGCAGCCCAGCAGCTGAGCCCTGCAGCTAAGGTGTTGATAGGCCATAGGGATGTGCATGTGGGTGAGGTGAGGGGGATAGGCGTCAGCCACTAGCACAGCTAGGTGCTAGAAGCAGGCATTAGCTGAGGGGCATGGCTGGAGACATGGAAACCTTAACCATACTAATTCCCTGCCACTCAGAGTAAGGCTCCCTGAGACGTGGAATTCTGAACTGGCACGGCAAGCCCAAAGCCCATTTAAAATCAACCACAGACTGACAGCTTAGTCTCAACATCAAATAAGCATGCAAATCAATGTGATATAATTTCTAACAAAAACATGAAAATTTTAGTAAAGAATATAAAAGAAATTGAGTGCAAACCGGGTGTGCGACTTACACCTTTAGTCCCACACTCTGGAGGCAGAGGCAAGTGAGTTGGAGGTCTACATATTGAGTTCCAGGACAGATAGGGCTACATAGCCAAACCTTGTATCAAAGAAAAGGAAACAAGCAAACAAAAAAAAGAATCAAGTCCAAAACTACTGTCTAAGAAAAACTATTTTAAAAATCATAGAAATAAGCCAGGCAGTGGTGGCACACGGCTTTAATCACAGCACTTGGGAGGTAGAGGCAGGTTGATTTCTTTTTTTTTTAAAAAGATTTATTTATTTATTATATGTAAGTACACTGTAGCTGTCTTCAGACACACCAGAAGAGGACACCAGATCTCATTACGGGTGGCTGTGAGCCACCATGTGGTTGCTGGGATTTGAACTCAGGACCTTCAGAAGAACAGTCGGTGCTCTTCCCCACTGAGCCATCTCACCAGCCCGAGGCAGGTTGATTTCTGAGTTCTAAGTTCGAGGCTAGCCTAGTCTACAGAGTGAGTTCCAGGACAGCCAGGGCTATACAGAGAAACCCTGTCTCAAATAACAAAAAAAAAAAAAAAAAAAAAAAAAAAAAAAAAAAAAAAAAAAATCATAGAAATAATTAAAGCAACAACTACACAAGCATGCACACACAGAAACTTGTTTGTCCTGTTTATGTTTGGAACTCACTTAACAGTAAAAACAAACTACAACAACAACAACAAAAAAAACTCAAAAAGGAGGGCAGACTGTTATCAGAGATAACACTGAGTTGCTCCCAAACTGGGAGGAATTTCACTTTTGTGAGAGTGTTGTGTGTCTAACTATATGAATATATATGCATACATAAAACTTTGAAAATTTTAATAAAAAGCTGGTATCTCCCTACACCTCCCCCCCAATAAGGGAACTGCTAAGGAGGAGGGTGTCATTTCCTTCAGAGGTTCAGCCACTATGGGGACAGCAACAGAATGGGTGGAATAATGGTTAGGAGTGAATATATCCACAATACATCTGTACTGTGACTATATAAATATATTAAAGGGTTTCCATACCAGCAGTGATCATCTGCATCTCAGAACCTCCACCACCACCTTCTTTTACTTCCATTACTGTAACAGTCTGGAAGACCTGGTCTCTCCATTACCCTCCTCGTCACCCTTCAATCACACTAACAGTGATGGGGTGGGCACAGTGGGTTAGAGACCAAATAGAGCTACTTATTAAAACCCTGTCTCAAAAACAAACAAAACCAAAAACGAACAACAACAAAAACTGTAAATTGGGCAGGCAAGTTAGCACATGCCTGTGACCCAGCACCTGAAAGGATAGAGGCTGGAGGCCAGCCTAGTCTACACAGCAGCTTCCAATCCAGTTGAAGCTATATGGGCTATATATATACACAAAAAAGCAACAACAAAACCACCCTAATATGCCATTCCCATTTTAAATCTTCCTTATAATCGCACTCCCTATGCATTCAGAACATAATAAAAATCTTGACTGTCACCAACTCCTGAAAGTCATCTGCCTTCACCTTTTTTTTCCCCGTCTTTTGGCCTAGTCTCCTACACTCCTACCTCCTTAGCTCTTGCAATTCTGACTTTTGGGTTATATATGCCACTGCCCCAAATTAAGCACATGCACCAGAACTCTTTGGCTAATTTATAACTAAAGTTGTCTCTACTAACATGTTACTTCCTCATGGAGCTCTTTCAGAGTTCTCAAATTAAATTCCATTCATTATATTCTCACCATGATACAGTGTGCTTTCTTCAGAAGCAGGCTCAAGACAAGCATTAACCTAAAAAGGCATTTGCCAGGATAGAACCAAACAAAACTAGGGGAAGGAAAAAAAAGGCTAACAAAATGATTCCTAATGATACTCTGCTACACTCATAGATTGTATTGTCTTCAGAGAGGCAAATAATGGGAGCAGATGCATGGACCTTCAGCCAAACACTAGGCAGAGCCAGGAGAATCCCTCAGAAAACACAAGCCACTGAAGCAACTAATCAGGGATCATAGGGCTCACAGAAAATGAAGTAATAAACAGGAGTCTGAGGCAGGTCCTCTGTATACACCCTCTAGCTGTGTAGCTTGGTGTTCCTGTGGGACTCCCAACAAAGGGAATGGGGGTGTCTCTGCCTCTTTTGCCCGTGCTCGGGACCCTTTTCCTCCTACTGGGTTGCCTCATCCAGCTCTAAGATGCCCAGTCATTTTGTCTTGTATGGTGGATATCCCTGCAGGCTTGCTGTTTCTTTCCTTTTTTTTTTTAAGGGGGAACAGAGAAGGAGTTGATCTGGGAGAAAAGGGAGGTGGGGAGGGAAAAGAATAAGTGAAAAAAATGTATATTTATATTTCAAAGAATAAATGGGAGAAGGCATTTGTTAACTATCATCACTCCATAACATTCTACAATCTATGAAGTGGTTTCAGTCATTACTATATTCCCAATCTTTTTTTTTTTTTTTTTTTTTTTTTTTTTTTTTTTTTTTTTTTTGGTTTTTCGAGACAGGGTTTCTCTGTATAGCCCTGGCTGTCCTGGAACTCACTCTGTAAACCAGGCTGGCCTCTCAAACTCAGAAATCCATGTGCCTCTGCCTCCCAAGTGCTGGGACTAAAGGTGTGCGTTACCACTTCCTGGCGATTCTGTTATTTTTTTTAAACAGTTCAGAAGTTGGTAAATATGATCCTAGGGAAACCCCCAATTTTTGCACATAGATATGTGGTCCCAACCATGCTATGAACACATTTATAAGAAAGCTCTAACAGTGAATCTTATGTGCTTAACTTTTCACAGGAACTTTCAAATATTCCTAAGCGCTTGGCTTTATTGTTTTCTTTTTTTAAAAAGTATTTTAAAATATTTATCTATATTATGTGACTATGTGTATGTGACCTGAATATATACGTGTGTGTGTGTGTGTGTGTGTGTGTGTGTGTGCGTACATCACATCCATACAGTAACCACGGATGGAGCTTAGAAGGCGGCATCTTATTCTTTGGAACTGGAGTTACAGGCTGTTCTGAGCCACCAAGTGCATGCTGGGAACTGAACCTTGGTCCTCTGCAAAAACAGTAAATTCTCTTAACCACTGAACCATCTCTCCAGCCACCTTAAAAAATGTTCACTAATTCTTCGACACTATTATACAGTTTATTTTGATCATATTCAACCCTGCCTCGCCCAGTTCCCTTCAGATCCAGCTTCCTTCCTTGCCAACACAACTTTGTGCCCTCTTCAAAAAAAAAACTGAAAACAAAACAAAAAAGAACAACAACAACAATTCAGTTTGTGTTGTCCACACCCTCTTGATTGTAGGTCATCCACTGGGACTTGAGTTGCTCTCCAAGGGCCACATCCTTAAAGAGTGACTCTTTCCCAGTGGCTACCATTTGGGAATGCAATCTTGATCGAAGCAGGACTTGTGCATGCTGTCACAGATTCTGCAAGTTCACATGTGCAGCTGCCCTGCTGTCTCACTGTGGTCATCTCCATCTGACCCTTCACAAGCTAAAGTTCCTTACTCCATAATGAAGCCTGAGCTTTGGAAAGAAGGGGCTAAGCATCCCACGGCCTTAATTCTCTGCAACTTAACCAGTTGTGGGTCTCTGTGTTAACTGCCATATGTGATCTAAGTAACGTTTTTAGAGCAAGGTGCTAGTAGCTGGTGAACAGCAACCTCACTTTTCTACTACAGAATATAGAGAATATAACAAAAATGGAGGGGCTAGAGAGATGTCTTAGCAGTTAAGAGCACTGGCTGCTCTTTCAGAGGTCCTGAGTTCAATTCCCAGCAACCACATTGTGACTCACAACTATCTATAATGTGACCCGATGCCTTCTTTTGTGTGTCTGAAGACAGCTACTGTGTACTCACATATATAAAATAAATAACTCTTTTAAAAAAATTGGAAAACTTGAGGACAAATTCTGAATATGGCAGCCTTAATTTATAGACAAATGTTTCCTTTTTTCCCCCTCCTGAGACAGGGTCTCTCTGTGTAGCCTTGGCTGTCTGAAACTCACTCTGTAGAGTAGGGCTGACCTCAAACTCACAGAGATCTGACAACTGAGCACTGGGATTAAAGGTGTGCACCACCACTGCATTGGCTGGTTTGAAGCTTTTGAACACAGAAAATCTACAGTTGCCAAAAATTAAGATAAAATTTGAGCCAGGCCAGGCAGTGGTGGTGCATGCCTTTAGTCCCAGCACTTGGGAGGCAGAGTCAGGCGGATTTCTGAGTTCGAGGCCAGCCTAGTCTACAGAGTGAGTTCCAGGAGAGCCAGGGCTATACAGAGAAACCCTGTCTCGAAAAACCAAAAGAAAAACAGAAAAAAAAACAAAAAACAAAAAACAAAACCAACCAACCTTGAGCTGGTGGTGGTTAAGCCCAGCACTTGGGAGACAGAAGTTTTACAAAGTGAGTTCCAGGAGAATTGGGGCTACAAAACAAAAACCTGGCCTACATGCCAAGTGTGGTAGTGCACATCTATAACTCCGGTATCAGGAGGCCAAGGTGGGAAGAGTCTGAATTCCAGGCCACTCTGAATTAATGATGCTGTCGCAGAAAAACAGAAAAAAAAAAACAAAAACAAAAACAAAAAAATGAAAAAGGAGCTAGAGAGATTGCTCAGTCATCAAAAACAGTTGCAGAGCAAGCATGTCAACCTGAGTCCAATGCCCAACATCTATACAAGGCAAGGCAGCCTCTCCAATAATCCCAGCACTAGGGAAGCAGAGACAGGGAAGGTCCTGGAGCTCCTGGCCAGCTAGCCCCACTTCCCCCAGTTTTTTTTTTCCCTTTTTTAAAACAAAATTTCAAAACCCTAGCTGGCTGGTCTGACACATACATACACTTACACAAGCACACACTCAGGCAAGCACATACCCATGCACTTGTGCACATGGCTATGAGGGACCTATTCTCAAATCCCAAGATGGAACAGGGCATGGTGGCACACATCTTTAAACCAAGCATGCACGAGGCAGAGGCAAGAGCACTGACTGTTCTTCCAGAGGTCCTGAGTTCAAATCCCAGCAACCACATGGTGGCTCACAACCATCTGTAATGAGATCTGATGCCCTCTTCTGGTGTGTCTGAAGATAACTACAGTGTACTTACATATAATAAATAAATAAATCTTAAAAAAAAAAAAAAACTCCAAAATACATAAAATTCTGTTCACAGAACAAAAAAACCCATTTCTAAAAAAGAAAAAAGAAATGAAAAGGAAAATGAACTTAGTGTTAAAAAACTTAAGAGCTATATCTGGTCTGAGGAGACTGTTCAGTGGATAAGAGTACCTGCTGCCCAAGCAAGAGGACCTAAATTCAGATCCTCATCACCAATGTAAGTCTCGGCATGGCCACATGTGAGTATAACACCATCACTGTGGGAAAGTAGACAGTTGTGCCACTGGAGCTTGCTGGCTAATAGCCTAGCTCCAGATCTAGTGACAAATTCTCAAGATAATAAGGCACAGTGATAAAGTAGGACCCCCCCAGTGTCTTCTCTAATCTTGGTGTACACATGTGTGCAAGTGCACATACGTTACATATCATTACACGTTACATACATTCAACACAAGCACACAAAAAGATATATTCCAGAACCACTGGGGATGTAGCTCAATAGAGTGCCTGGCAGCCCTGTGTACAGTGGTGCATGTCTGTAATCTCACTGGGTGGGAGGCAGAAGGATCATTTTTTTAAAAGGTTTATTTATTATATGTAAGTACACTGTAGCTGTCTTCAGACACTTTTTCTTCTCTCTCCAGCCCCGCTCAATCTGGCTGTAGCTGTCTTCAGACACCCCAGAAGAGGGCATCAGATCTTGTTATGGATGGTTGTGAACCACCATGTGGTTGCTGGGATTTGAACTCAGGGCCTCTGGAAGAGCAGTTAGTGCTCTTAACCGCTGACCCATCTTTTCAGCCCAAAACAGGACCATTCTTAGCCACATATGAAGTTCAAGGTCAACATGAGCTATACAAGATTCTGTCTGCAAAAAAACTGCCACCAGTAAGTAGTAGACTCAAAGTCCTGATTGAAACAAGCAATTTGAAATCAGACATGCATTATGCTAGAGTATTAGTTATTAAACTATCATAGGTAAAATAATACCTAGATTTGCATCCAAATACAAGGGGTAAGTAAAATGGGTAAGAAATTAAGATTCTATAATAAAAATGACTAGTATATGGCTTTAAACAACAACAATATCAGGCTACCAGGTTGGCCTTTAATTTCTTTCTTTTTTTTTTTTTTTTTTTTTTTTTTTTTTTTTGGTTTTTCAAGACAGGGTTTCTTTGAGTAGTCCTACCTGTCCTGGAACTCACTCTGTAGACCAGACTCAGGAAACCTCCTGCCTCTGCCTCCCAAGCGCTGGGATTAAAGGCGTGTACCACCGCAGCCGCCGCCACCACCACCACCCGGTGGCCTTTAATTTCTTAACTCCCACCCTGTCTTAGCCTCCTAACTGTTGGAAGTACGGGCATATGCTACCATGCTAGATAATAAGAAATGGTATCTCTGTGCTAACAAGATGTTTCAGTGAGCAAAGGCTTGCTGCCAAGGCTGAGGACCCGAGTTTGATCCCCAGAACACACACACAGTAGAGGTAGAGAACCAACCCCTGCAAGGTTTCTTTGATTTCCACATGTGTATGCATACAATAAATAAATAAACATGTATGTATGTATTTATTTACATATATATAAGAAATGGTCACTTTTAGAGCTGTGTGCAAGACACACGCAGGTCTATCAATCACCCTACTCTATCTGCGTTCATGTTTAATTTAACATGAAAAGTTTATTTTACGGTGCTATGGATCTAGCTAGAGAGGACCTCAACATGTTGGCAAGCACTCTACTTCTAGCAGAGAAGAGCTGAAGATGGCTTAGCAGTTAGAAGCACACACTGTTCTTACAGAGGACATAAGTTCATTTATAACCACACCTAACTCCCAACTTCAAGGGGATGCGTGCTTCTGCACTCCAAGTGTACCTGCATGCACACTTCATTTAAAAAGGAATAGTGTGGCAGGCAATACAGCTCAGCAGGTAAAGATACTTGCAACCAAACCTGACCTGAGTTTGATCTCTGGTGCTCAAGAGAAACCACTCCAGTATATTGTCCTTCCGGCTTGTGGACAAATGCCCAAACACACTCACTCTCTCTAAAACAAATAAATGTTAAAAAAAAAAAAAAAGTTCTTTCAAAAAAAAAAACAGGCATGGTAGCATATACACACAATCCTACATTTAGGAGGAAGAGATTAAATCAGCAGTTCTCAACCTTCCTAATGCTACAACCCTTTAATACAGTTTCTCATGTTGTGGTGACCCCGGCCATACAGTTATTTTTGTTGCTACTTGTACTGGCTAGTTTTGTGTGTCAACTTGACACAGTTTGGAGTTATCACAGAAAGGAGCTTCAGTTGGGGAAGTGCCTCCATGAGGTCCAGCCGTGGGGCATTTTCTCAATTAGTGATCAAGGGGGTAGGGCCCCTTGTGGGTAGTGCCATCCCTGGGCTGGAGGCCTTGGGTCCTATAAGAGAGCAGGCTGAGCAAGCCAGGAGAAGCAAGCCAGTAAGGAACATCCCTCCATGGCCTCTGCATCAGCTCCTGCTTTCTGACCTGCTTGAGTTCCAGTCCTAACTTCCTTTGTGATAAACAGCAATGTGGAAGTAAGCTCAAATAAACCCTTTCCTCCCCAACTTGCTTCATGGTCATGATGTTTGTGCAGGAATAGAAACCCTGACTAAGACACTACTTCATAACTATTATTTTGCTACTGTGTAATATGGAGGATATCTGACATGAAACTGAAAAAGGATCTCAACACACAGGTTAAGAACCACTGGGCTAGCAGCCTTGGCTATAGGAGAACATGAATCAACAACATCAGAGGATGGGAAGAGAAGGCAGGTAGGGGAACAGAAGGAGGAAGGAAATGGAGGCAGGGTAATTAGCTTCATCAATAAAGTGCTTGCTTGCTTGTAAGCATGAGAATCAGAATTAAATCCTAGCATCCATCTAAGGACGGCACTGCTGAATAAATGAAGCACTTGAAGGCAGAGACAGTAAGATCCCTGAGACTCTGTAGTCAGCCAGTCTAGCCAATAAGACACTGTCTCCACAAGAGATGGGTAGTGATCTTGAAGACGATATCCAGGTTGTTCTCTAGCCTCCATACTCAGGTGTATATATGGATACATGAAACACATACAAGTATAAACTTTAAACATTAAAAATGATATGTTGCGCCGGGCAGTGGTGGTGCACGCCTTTAATCCCAGCACTTGGGAGGCAGAGGCAGGCGGATTTCTGAGTTCGAGGCCAGCCTGGTCTACAGAGTGAGTTCCAGGACAGCCAGGGCTACACAGAGAAACCCTGTCTCAAAAAACCAAAAAAAAAAAAAAAAAGATATGTTGCCAGCCAGGCATAGTAGCACATGCCTTTAACCTCAGCACTTAGGAGGCAGTGGCAAGCAGAGTTTTGAGTTCCAGGACAGCCAGGGCTACACAGTGAAACCATGTCTCAAAAAACCAAAAACATGGCCAGGCGGTGGTGGTGCACGCCTTTAATCCCAGCACTTGGGAGGCAGAGACAGGCGGATCTCTGAGTTCGAGGCCAGCCTGGTCTACAGAGTGAGTTCCAGGACAGCCAGGGTTACACAGAGAAACCCTGTCTCAAACAAAAAAAAACAAAAAAACAAAAAAACAAAAACAACAACAGTAATAACAAAGACATGTCAGCTTATATTCCCACAAACACTGTAGTAGCTTCTATTAATATTCTTTTCTTCTCTCAGGTTGTATTTTGATTGTGCACATGGGACAGACACAGAGGGCAATCTTGAGTGTTGTTTCTCAGGACACTGGGCACCTCATTCTCTTGAAGCAGGGTCATATTCTGACTTCTGGTTTCATACTTAGAAAAGTCTTCTCTGGGCTGGCTCAGCGGGTAAGAGCACTGACTGATCTTCAGAAGGTCCTGAGTTCGGATCCCAGCAACCACATGGTGGCTCTGGTGCATCTGAAGACAGCTACAGTGAATTACACCAGAGCAAGCAGGACCAAAGTGAGATCTTGAGTCCAATTCCCAGCAGCCACATGATGGCTCATGGCCATCGGTACAGCTACAGTGTGCTCATATGCATAAAATAAAATAAAATAAATCTTTAAAAAAAAAAAAAGAAAGAAAAAGAAAAGTCTTCTCCATGCCAAGATGGCATTGGAATGTCGGCAAGAAAAGCAACCACCATTACCTTTATTTTATGCAATATTTTTGTAACTTGTAAATTACCTTTAAAATTACTTTTTTTTTTTCAAGACAGGGTTTCTCTGTGTAGCTCTGGCTGTCCTGGAACTCACTCTGTAGACCAGGCTGGCCTGGCACTCAGAAATCCTCCTGCCTCTGCCTCCCAAGTGCTGGGATTAAGAGCATGCGCCACCACCACCCGGCAAAATTACTTTTTTAAGTAATAAATTTTAGTAGGATGCTGACCTGCTAACTTATTCTGTTGATTCTAATATGTATATTTAAAAATATAACCTCATGGAGCTCATTTTGGTACATGATCTGAGTGATCTAACTTACCAAACAGCCAGTTATCTAAATAAAGCATCTCAAAAATCTTTCTCCATTTGATGTGAAATACAGCACTGTCTCTTAACTTCATTATGTTATGAAACTTCATCAAATTGTTCTTCTGGACTGTCTTATATTCAACCTCTCACTCTGCTGTTACTATGCCAGTGTCACCAAGTACCAACATATACCCAGGTATCCTAAAGTGCACTTCTCCAAACCACTGTGCTTCAAATTTTTCTTGGTTCATTTTCAAGATTATTTTTGGTCTTTCGAGACAGGGTTTCTCTGTATAGCCCTGGCTGTCCTGGAACTCACTCTGTAGACCAGGCTGGCCTCAAACTCAGAAATCCACCCGTCTCTGCCTCCCAAGTGCTGGGATAAAAGGCTTGCTCCAGCACTTCCCAGCTTAATATTTCTTATACTAAGTAAAATCTTTTGTTTGGTTGGTTTGGTTTGGTTTTTTGGTTTGTTTTGAGACAGGGTTTTTCTGTGTAATTGTGGCTGTCCTGGAACTTGCTGTCTAGATCACACTGGCCTAGAACTCATGGAGATCTGACTGCCTCCCCAGTCCAGGTGCTAGGATTAAAGACACCACAGTGGGTTCCCACCAAGGGCTCTTAACCAGGGCTCTTAACACACTATTTTAAAAAGCAACCTAAACCTAAACTGGATATGGTGGTACATGCCTATAAGCCTAGCCTCTTGGGAGGCTGAAGTATTTCAAGGTCTGATAGGGCTGAGTTAATTCAAGGCCATACCAGGCAACTTAATGAAACACTGTATCAAAATAAGAAGCTGCCATGGTAGTGGCTTAGGCCTTTATTTTTTTTAAGAAAAGGTCTCTCAGGCTGGAGATGGCTCAGCGGGTAAGAGCACCAACTGCTCTACAGAAGGTCCTGAGTTCAAATCCCAGCAACCACATGGGGGCTCACAACCACTGTAATGAGATCTGATGCCCTCTTCTGGTGTGTCTGAAGACAACTACAGTATACTTAATTATAATAATAAATAAATCTTTAAAAAAAGAAAAAGAGAAAAGGTCTCTCTGTATAGTTCTGACTAGCTTGGAACTCCTCATATATATATATAGACCAGGCTGGCCTCAACTCAAGAGATTTGTCTGGCTTACTAAGGCCCTTAAATCTCAGCACCAGTTCCAGAACAGCAAAAGCATAAATAAGAAAGAAAAAGAAGAGATGGAGGTGGCTCAGTGGTTAATAGCAGTTCCAGAGGTCCTGAGTTCAAATCCCAGCAACCACATGGTGACTCACAACCATATGTAATGGGATCTGATGCCCTCTTCTGGTGTGTCCAAAGATAGCTACAGTATGTACTCATAAATAAAACAAATAAT
This sequence comes from Mastomys coucha, assembly GCF_008632895.1. Lineage (NCBI taxonomy): Eukaryota > Metazoa > Chordata > Mammalia > Rodentia > Muridae > Mastomys > Mastomys coucha. The sequence goes on from NW_022196911.1 coordinate 81,009,783, forward strand.
TCTTAATTTTTAAAAAAAAACGGAAACAAGGTTTTAGCAGGGTTATACTCTACAGGTGACCTTAGTTATAGACTTAAAGTAACAGATGAGAGTATTTAACAGTTCCCAGCCCTGCACCAGGTTCACATCAAGTATCTAACTACAAAATAAAATCTTCCCAAAAAAGCAATATGAAAACTCTGAACTACACAGAGACAGGACACACACCAGAAGTGCGCTCACTGGCAATAACCTTCCAAGGGAAGGCTTTAATTTTAGTGGAAGGTACTAAAAGATACTAAAAGTATTTTGACAGAATTCAGAGAGTAGGGGTATTTTTACTGGTTAGATTCCCAGGGATTTCTCTAGAAGGTGTACACGAATGCATATGACTTAATAAAATCGACAGAAATAGCACATACTGCAGCAGTTTTCCAGGTTGAGAAAAGCAAATTAATTTGTCCTTGGGACTGATGTAGCTTAAATGCATAAAATTAACATTAGTCACACAGAAGTAATCAATGTATCAAAACCATTTGGAATAGAGGGAGGTGTCCTTCTAAATGGAAAATTTTTAACACATGCTGTCAAAGTGAATCTTCTCCAGATATTTAGGAGGGGAACGATTTTACCTGTGAAGTAAGGGTTGGTGCAAAGCAGCAGCGGGGTTTATAGACTGCAGTATGTCAGTTGCTAATTCTGAAAAAAAAAATGTTCTCAAGTAGACAATCTCTCTAATAAAACAAACGCCCTAAAACACCAAACAAATATAAGAACATTCAAGTCTGCTAAATATCAAATTACACTGTTGGGAGACAACTAACTAATCAAGTAATACTAAAGATCTAAAAATAAAATAAAACCTCTACTGGTCATATTTTGCAAAAGTGGCTACTGGAACTGAAGTTCTCCCTGACTCAAAGCAAGGATCACTGAATAAGGCCAGTGTTCACACTCAAATGTGGGGGAGAGGAAAAGGGAGGCTCCAAGTCCATAAAGTTCTCCTCCCTCTCTGCAAAACACTGCAAAAATTGTCCATGTCTAAGAACACTTACCCTTGAAACTCCTTGGAAAGCAACTTGGGACTTTCTGTTCAGATTTTTGAGGGGGAGCGACTCAAGAATGCTGCAAAATCGCACTTTTCATACACATGGGTATAATTCAGATTGCTACTTCTTGCTTTCAGGGAATTTCACTGCGTCCTTTCTAAAGCTCCAGTCTATTACTAATCTATTAGTAAAATTCCCAATTCAATCCAAAGTGTAAACCGAAAAACCAAAACAAAACCCGAAACCATACAAAAAGCTTTCAAGGATATGCAAATGAAGCCCACAGACCATTTTCAATAATCCCTAACAAAATCACTTCGTATTGAGAGAAAGGAAAAGGGACGGAACTCGGACCAGCGAAGGGAGGAAAAAGAAAGCAGTTACTCGGGTAAAGAGGACCGACGAGATGACAAAGTAGGGAGAATTGGGGGTGGAGCAGAACAAAAAGAGTCCAGCTGATACAAACACTAGAGAGGACTGGGCAGAAAATACCCCAGCGACAAGAGGACCGGGTGGGACCCGCCTGGGCTAGGCATTCCCCGCAGGCCTACCCTGGGGCTCCTAAGGGGATGGCGGGTAGCACTCGCACCAGAACCCCCCCGGTCCGCACAGACCCAGAGGCAGACGCGGGGGTGGCGAAGTATCGGAAAGCCGCCACCGCAGCGGACCCTGCCTCGTGAGCTACGGGCCGTGGACGTGGAAGGGGGTGCGGCCCGGGAGCGGCGGCGGGGTCCGATCGAGCAGATCGGCTATACCTTGTAGTAAACGTCGAACTGGATATTCTCCGGCAAGGAGCGGATGTCGCGGCGCGAGCGGATGTAGTTGTCCACGACAGCGGAGATGGCGGTGTTGTAGAGCGTCTCCGGGATCCACTCGAGCTCCACGGCCGCCATCTTCCCTCGCTCCTCCTCCTCCTCCCGCAGGCCTCCGCCTCCCTCCGTAGCGAACCCGTGTGCGGCTCCGGAGGCTTCCGAGGGGCGGCGACCACGCGGGCGCGCGCCTCTCGGACCCGGCTGCCCGGCCTCCGCGTGCGCGCGCGGCCCGAGGGCAGACGGTGCAGGCGGCGGCGGCGGACGCGGAAGAGCTGGACGAACGCAGAGCACGACCGAACCGAGGTCCTCACATTCCCAACAGGAGAGCGAGCTCAGTTCCGTCCAGGCGCCCAGCTCTGCATGGGCGGGGCTGCGCGTGTGGCGTCATGACGTCAACGCGCGCCGACGCGCCCGGGAAGGAATGCGGCAGGCGGAAAACTTGCAGAGAAAGAGCCGGTCCGGACCGCCTGAAGGGGCTCAGGGTGCTAGTTCCCAAAGGGCGAGGCACTGGGAGGCGTTAGTTGGGACGGTATTTTACGGAGCGTGCTGTAGCTCAGCAGCACAGCATCGTTTCAGTGAGTTTTTAGATGAGAGCCCTCTACAACTTTAAGAATTGGTCTATTAGATCAACTAACTTTAGAACTGATCTTTTTTTTTCCCCACAAAAGTGCATAAGTAGGGGCCGGGCGTGGTGGTGAACTTGGAATGCATCGCTTGAGAGGCAGAGGCAGGGATATCTCTTGAGTTCAAGGTCAATGGAGTGAGACCCGGTCGCAAACAAAGAAAATCTATATTGAGGGATGTGGTGGCCCATCACTTTTATCCCAGCACTCCAGAGGCAGAGGCAGAGGCAGGTGGATTTCTGTGAGCTCCAGGCCAGCCTGGTCTACAGTGTGAGTTCCAGGCCTGTCAGGGTGATAGTGAGACCCGGGTCTCAAAAGAAAAGAAAAGAAATGCACGGTAGTCTGAATATTAAAAAAAATTACATATTCAAGGAATTCACTTAACCCTACAAATCCTTTGTTAGGCCCAGCCCTCCCCCCACCCCACCCCCCACTTACGTTTTATTAAGCACCTTATCCTGTCACTAAGGAGGGGAAGCTTGGATTTGATTATAAAACCATTTACATTGTAACTTTTTAGTATGTTCATTCGTCCAATTTTACCCCTTTCCCTTTATCCCTCTTGCTCCAGCCTCACCCCTACCCCCACCCCCACTTGCTCCAGGCCCAGCTCCAAACGGCCCCGCCCATAGGTTCTTTATTATTTGTTTCTTTTTTGTTTTGTTTTGTTTTTCGAGTTTTTGAATCAGTTAACATGGAGAGGAGGTTTTTTTTGTTGTTGTTTCTTTTTTTGTTTTGTTTTTCGAGACAGGGTTTCTCTGTTGGAGAGGAATTTTGAGCCAGAACAGCCAACAGATCAGAAAGAACTAGGAAGGGTAAGCTTATTCAGCAGCAAGTCTCAGAGGCTGAAAACACTCTAGGCCTACATAAGATTGTAAGGAGGCTAGAAGCTTCCAGGACTAGGTCTAGGTTAACAGACAGAGGCAGTAAGCCTTGGAGAGGACAATTACATACAGGAGAATAAAAGTTACTTTTACATTACTATAGCTGGACCTTTGGCTACTTTGTGGGTTCCTTTTTCATCCACCCTTCTCAAATCCTCTTCTTCTTCCCTTTCAACCCCTACCTAACTCTTGATAGGATAGATAAAGGATAGAGGGGAAAGGGGGTAGCATTGTCTCTAGACTACCTCCTGCTGAGTGGGGGATATTGAGTTCCTTGGAACAAGTTTAATCTTTGCCATCTGGATATCTTTCTTTCTTTCTCGAGTCCTCCTCCCCAA
>NW_022196911.1:81013509-81018951 GCF_008632895.1 Mastomys coucha
CTCACTCTGTAGACCAGGCTGGCCTTGAACTCAGAAATCCACCTGCCTCTGCCCCCAAGTGCTGGGATAAGAGGCGTGTGCCACCACTGCCGCACTCTCCATAAGCATCTTAAGACCATAACAGTAAGTGTAATCATTTGGGGACAAAGTCTGGATGGAACTCTGCTTGGCAGGCTTGAGGCATCTTTCACTATTTTTAAATGGACAAGTTATTGAGGCTTGGGTCTGTTGCTACATATTGTAATGCTGAATTCTGTACCCAAAGGTGAACTCACATTTACCAGATCTTGTTGGACAAACCTTACTTCTTAATTTAAGACTGTTGAAGTTTGATCAGTTGCTGTGTATTATAGTGCTAAATACTGGTCCTGGTTGCCTCTGAGACGAGGAGGTCCTCAGATGCACTAAGTGATGCTGTGTAACCTTGCCCCTCAAGTTATCTCTGATAACTTGGTCAGTAAAGGTGCCTACAGCCTATAGCTGCGCAGAAGAGAGATAAGTGGAGTTTTAGTTCCCAGGCTTGGGGTCTGAGGCAGGAGACCCAAGAAAGAAGGAGGAGAGAGGAAAAGACATAATGGGATGGGTGAATCATAAAAACATGGCCTTGAGGACTGACCAATTAGAGTGAAGAGCGGCCCAGATGGAATATCACAAGTTATAACTCAGGGTTATTGATAGGGAAGTAGATACTAGTAGCTTAGAGGGTAGATATCAGCCCAGTTCTAGGGCTTTAAAGGCTATCATAAATATAAAGGTTTTGTGTCTTTTATCTGGGAACTGAGTGATCTAAGGTGGAGAAGAAAGCCCCAGTTGAGATTAAATAATCACTACAACATCAGTGTAGGTTACATGGTTGGTGTTGTGCAATCGTTATCATGATATGTTTCCAGAACTTTATCATCATCCTAATAAAACATTCTGAACCGTCTAACTCCACATTCTCCTACTGTCTGTCTCTGACTTTGCCTATTCTAGATACCTAACCTAGCTGGCCACGTGACTCATGCCTATAGTCTCAACACAGAGATGTAAAGAAGGGGGAAGACCAGATAAAGGTCATTCTCTGCTACCCAGCAGGTTCAAAACCAGTCTGAGCAACCTGAGACTCTATGTCAAACAAACAGAGCAAAACAAACTAGATATTTGATATAGTAGAATTATTTAACATTAGTGCTTTTATGTCTGGCTTATTAAGATGTCTTCAAATTCTATCCATGTTATAGCATTCATCAGGCTTGCATTCTTGTATGTGTGTGTGTGTGCACTTCAGGTGTGTGTATGTATTCAAATCTGAATGTGTGCCCATGCATTTGGAGGCCAGAAAACAACTTCATGTGTTATTCTCAGGAACACATAAGCCTTATTTTCTGAAGCAGAGTGTCTCGTTGGCCTGGAGCTTTCCAAGTGACTGAGGCTTGCTGGCTAGTGAGCCTCAGAGGTATGCCTCCCCAGTGCTGGGATTGAAAGCATGTGTTACCAAGCCTGGTCATTGTGTTGCCTACACTATGGAGACTAGCCGTTAACCAGCCTCTGTGTCGTTTCTGTCACTGAGTTTTCAGAATAACAGGATAGTTCCTACGTCTAAGGACTTTAGATTGGCACTCTGTCACAACGGGCTGACAATGTCGGAGTGTCAAAGAGGGCCCATGAGAGAGGGGGAGGAAATCCCTATAAGAAAGCAGGGGGAACAAGCCAGTTAGCAGCACTCCTCCATGGCTTCTGCATCCTGCCCTGCTTGAGTTCCTGTTATGACTTCCTTTGATAGACAGTGATGAAGAAGTATAAGCTGAATAAACCCTCTTCTCCCCAAGTTTCGTTGGTCATGGTGTTTCATCACAGCAATAGTAACCCTAAGGCAAGTGGATACAGGGTCTTACTTGTGACAGGTCTAAGCATGTTGTTCTAGATGAGATAGTGGAAAGACTTTGGGACTCTAGGCTAGAAAAGCCATTTAGAATTGAGAGCTCAGTGAGCTGCTCTGTGGGAGCTTGAAAGATGAGAAGTTGAGAGCAGTACAGACCATGAGGGCCTCGCCTGTGAAGTCTCAGAGGGAAGATTAAAGACTCCATGGGGCCATTTGTTATTTTGAATTAAGATTCTGTGGTTTGCCTGGCAGAGGTGGCACACGCCTTTAATCCTAGCACTTGGGAGGCAGATCCAGGTGGATTTCTGAGTTGGAGGCCAGCCTGGTCTACAGAGTGAGTTCTAGGACAGCCAAGGCTACACAGAGAAACCCTGTCTGGAAAAGTCAAATAAAAAGATTCTATGGGGCTGGTGAGATAGCTCAGCGGGTAAGAGCACTGACTGCTCTTCCGAAGGTCCTGAGTTCAAATCCCAGCAACCACATGGTGGCTCACAACCACCCATAATGAGATCTGATGCCCTCTTCTGGTGTGTCTGAAGACAGCTACAGTGTACTTAATTATAATAATAAATAAACCTTTAAAAAAAAAAAGATTCTATGGCTCTGGATAACTGGGGCTGAATAATCACCTGTTATTGACAAGGTACCAGGACTCCTACAAGGAAACCTTCTCTTTGCTGGTCAGCTGGAGCTGAGAAATGAGCAGTGATTAAGAAGAGATCAGGTCTTCCATTTTAAAGTAAAAAGATGCCTAATTTATTTTTTATTTTATAGGAGCCCACAGGTGAGAGATTTTGGAGTTTTACAGAGAAATTGGGTTCTAAGAGGCTGGTATTTTATTATATCTATTATTATATGTAAGTACACTATAGCTGTCTTCATACACACCAGAAGAGGGCATCAGATCTCATTAGGGATGGTTGTGAGCCACCATGTGGTTGGTGGGAATTGAACTCAGGACCCTTGGAAGAGCAGTCAGTGCTCTTACCCACTGAGCCATCTCTCCAGCCCCCATTATTTATGTTCTAATGTGAGATATTGGGAATTATGGGAATGAAAATGTTGTGTCTTTATTGTGATATGTTTGTGTCCAGTAGACAAAGGGTCAATTATGCTGCGTAGTTTTATGCCAACTTGACACAAGCTAAAGTTATCTGAGTGAAGGGAAGCTCAATTAAAAAAAAAGGTTTCCATGAGATCAGGCTAAAGGCAATCCTGTAGGACATTTTCCTAATTAGCGATTGATGGAGGAGGGTGCGATACACTGTTAGTGATGTCATCCCTGGGCAGCTGGTCCTGGGTTCTGTAAGAAAGCAGATTGAGCAGGCTATGAGGAGCAAGCCAGTAAGAATCAGCCCTCCATGGCCTCTGCATCAGCTCCTGCTGATAGGTCCTTTGCCCAATGACGAGAAACAGTAACATGGAAGTGTAAGCCAGACAAACCATTTTCTCCCCAAGTGTTTTTGGTTCATCGCACCAATAGTAACCCAAAATAAGACTCTCTATCTATATTTTTTGGGTGTGTGTATGTGTAATAGAAACTGAGGAAAAGTGAGAAATTAAGGAAAAGTGAAAGGAATTCCTGAGAGTTGGGAAGCTGGGAAGGGATTTCTGAGAGAGGGAAGGAAACCATCGTGTGGAGGACATTTTAGAGCAGTGACAGAGACTGAGCAAGGGCTGGGGTGATTTCTCCTGAGATTGCTTAATTCTCTGGGCTGCCATGGGTTGACCCAATGAAGGACCCGGCTCTTCTATGCCTGTCCTCTAATCCCACCCAGGAGATGACCAAATGCTTTGGTCTCTGTCCATCCCTGGCTGTAGCTTTAACTTTGACCTTCTGGGGACGGTTACTCACAGGCCAGTGTTTCTACCCCTATCCTTGCAGGTATCATAAGTGCTGGCTATTACACTAAGTTCTCAGTTCTCACATCTATGGGATACTTTGTAGCTGATAGTTAACTCTACCTCAGACTCCGGGAGGCTGAGGAGGTTTTTTTAGTTACTTCACTTTTGGCTCTGTGTTCATAGGGTGGTCTTTTAAGTGGAAACTTCTTATTAGAAGCTATCTTTACTTACAACTTAGTCTGCCGCAGTTTCCTGAATTTGTCAGTACTACCTGAAAGGTGGATAGTACCTTAGGCTTATTCCTCAAGGGATTCAGAAGGCCAGCCAGCCTGCTGTCACTGCCTCTGAGCCGTCCCTCTTCCTGTCTAGCTCCAAGCCCTCTCACTCAGTTTCCTCAGTGTTTCAAACACTGCTGTTTTAACCCTTAAACTTCCTTTTCACTCCAGCCTCTGTTCCTGTTCTGACATATGTGGGGAGCTTGCAGTTTTTACTCTAGGCCCTGTTCCCTTTACCATGCAGACAACTAACTCCTGTCTCACTCCCTCCATTTTGTCCCCAGCACCGTGTTCTGGTGCTCTTCAGTGCTTTCTTCCCCCAATTATCTTAACCATTAGGCTTCTCTGTCTCCTCATCCTGCTTACATGGTACCTTCCAAGGAGGCTTCCTCTGATCATCCTCAAGAGCATTGTAAGGGACCAGTTTCTCTGAGTCTTCTTTCTCTGCCTTATTTTTTTTCCCGTAGCACATACTACTTTCTAACATTTCGAATAAACTAGCTGTTGTTGTTGTTGCAGTGCTGGGAAGACTTGAACCCAGGACTTCATACCTGGTAGACAAGGCACTCTCCCACTGAGCTGCACCCCCAGCTATCGTGTTTATTTTTACTGCCTCACCACAGCTCCTACAGAGGTTCCAACAGTAGGGAGTTTTGCCTCTTTCGATTTACTTCTCAGTATCCAGTGAGTGGAAGAGTCCCAGTATGGAGTGGCTCAGTAAGTGTGTGCCGAACTGAGTCGATAGAGCACACAGGTACCTCCGACACTAATATCAGGGCTACTGATGCTATTTAAGGTCCTGGCTTCTCTGTTTGGGTACCCTAAAGTTCACATGGTATCAGTTTTTTGTTTCTCCCCAAGTAGAGGTCAACTGTGGAAAAGGTATTAGTGAGCAGCCTCCAAATATGATCTTGTCAAACTAAGAAATTGCTTTGCTAAATAAAACAATAAATGAAATAATAAAAAATAAGCTGAATGTTGTGGTGCACACCTTTAATCTTAGTGCTTGGGAGGCAGAGGCAGGCAGATCTCCTTGTGAATGATTGCCAGCCTGGTCTACATAGGGAGTTTGAGGACACCTAGGGCGATGTAGAGAGACCCTGTCTCAAAAAAAAAAAAAAAAAGAGGCCTGGCATTGGTGGTGCATGCCTTTAATCCCAGCACTTGGGAGACAGAGGCAGGTGGATTTCTGAGTTCGAGGCCAGGCTGGTCTACAGAGTGAGTTCCAGGACAGCCAGAGCTATACAGAGAAACCCTGTCTTGAAAAACCAAAAAAAAAAGAAAAGAAAAGAAAGAAAACTAAAAAGGAAGGAAGGAAGGAAAGGGAAAAACAGGAAGAGCTTCTCACTAGGTCTGCTCCTCTAAGCCTTTCATCTGACCCAGCTGCATGGAAAACTTTTTGACCCTGAAACTGTAAGATGGGTTCCTCCTCAGTTTTTTTTTTTTTTTTTTTTTTTT
>NW_022196911.1:81018973-81023846 GCF_008632895.1 Mastomys coucha
GTTTTGTTTTGTTTTGTTTTGTTTTGTTTTTCAAGACAGGTTTTCTCTGTATAGCCTTGACTGTCCTGGAACTCACTCTGTAGCCCAGGCTGGCCTTGAACTCAGAAACCCACCTACCACTGCCCTGCCCTCCTCAGTTTTTAACTGCAAGAGGAATATTTTCATTTTACAAGTCTGAACAACCTCATGGAAACATTGGGGAGACTGGAAGTGGAGCCGAGCGATGCTTTCACCACTGTGACCAACTCACTCTGTTGTGTATTGTTTTTTATTTTGTACAAAATAGTATTTAAAATATTCCTGGCTTCTAGTTAAAAATGAACAACAAAAATGGTAGTTTGAACAACCGTGTTTTACTGCCAAAAATGTCCTTCCTTGCCAAATTAAACAATAACAACAGGCAAGGTTTTGTTCTTTTTTATAAATTGATAAGATAAAGAAAAAAAGGAATGGGAAAAAAGTAACAAACTGTCCCCAGTTGGAATGTGGATGGCTGGATATTAACTCTTTTTTGTTTTGTTTTTGTTTTTGTTTTTCAAGACAGGGTTTCTCTGTGTAGCCCTGGCTGTCCTGGAACTCACTCTGTAGACCAGGTTGGTCTCAAACTCAGAAATCCTCCTGCCTCTGCCTCCCAAATGCTGGGATTAAAGGCAGAGGCATATGCCACCACTGCTGGGCACAATGGGGACTCTTAACCACTGATCTAACTCTCTGGCTCCATTAACTTGTCCTTTAAATTTAATTATGTATTTATATGTATATTTGTATTATACATTTTTGCATTATATGTATATGCATTATATGAATTATATGTATTTGTATATATAGGCCATAAGAGGCCATAAGAGGACATATGATCCTCTGGAACTGCAGTTACCAGAGGTGACTGTGAGCTGCGGGGCCCCACATAGGTGGGGGGAATTGAGTCTTACTCCTGGGAAAGAATGGCAAATGCTTCTAACTGCTGAGCCATCTTGCTAGCCCCAGTGTCAACTGTTCTCAACAGTCTTAATAGACCTAGAAAAGCACAGACTTGGGCCTGGGGAGATTGCTCAGGCAGTTGGTGAAGTGCTTGAATACCCTGAGATCAGTTCACAGGCACTTGTGATCCCAGCGCTGGGGAAGACCACTGAGCCTCGCCAGCTAGCCATTCTAGCCAATCAGTGAGCTCCATGTCGGTGAGAGAACCTGTGTGCACCAGGCGCAGAGGATGCTGATGTCTGCCTGGTGAAGAGGATGCTGACTGCTGATGTCTGTCTTCTGCACTCCGGTGTGATTACAGACAGACAGACACACTGCGGCGTTTGAATATGCCCAGAGAGTGGCACTATTTGGAGCTGTGGCTTTGTTGGAGTAGGGGTGGTTTTGCTGGAGGAAGTGTGTCCCTGTGGGTGTGGCCTTTAAGACCCTTGTTCTAGCAGCCTGGGAGCCAGTCTTCTAGCTGCTTTCAGAACAAGAGGTGGAACTCTCAGCTCCTCCAGCCCCACATTTGCCTAGATGCTGCCATGTTCCTGCCTTGATGATGATGGACTGAACCTCTGAACCTGTAAGCCAGCCCCAATTAATGTCATATAAGAGCTGCCTTGGTCACACACACACACACACACACACACACACACACACACACAAACACACACTTAAGACAGTAATGGAAAGAATAAAGTTGACATATGTATTACTAAACACATAAAGACCTCACTAAGCTCATTAAAAAAACATGAGGGACTGATGACAATATGTATCTTGGAACAGGGAAAAGCTGAAAACAGAAGGGTAGACAGAAGAAAAAAAAAAGGAGTAGCCATCTGATACCTACCACCCCGATCCTGCCAGGCAGTTGTTGTTTAGAAATGTAATACACTGGGTCTCAGAGACACTGGGCTAAGTGACAAGGGCTCTAGTGCTGAGATATTCCACTCCTGAAACCTTCCTGTCTCAGCTCCTAAAATGGTGACAACCAGACCTGCATGCTCCACGAAGAAGCTCCTCCAGGGAGTCTGAGCAGCCTGTAAGAACCAAAGAAAGTGCTGTCAAGGCTTCCCACCTTCATCAGCATGTGGACCCTAGAGGCACCACCTCACATGCAATGGAGGGTCCCAGGACATAAGAATCAAACAAATCAAAACAACAACAACAACAAACAAACAAAAACAGCGGAAGCAAAGGTAAGAAGTCTGTATCCTAGGCTGGACAGATGACTCTGCAGTTAAGAGCACTGACTGCTCTTCCAGGGGTCCTGAGTTCAAATCCCAGCAACTACATGGTGGTTCACAACCATCTGTAATGGGATCTGATGCCTTCTTCTGGTGTGTCTGAAGACAGACAGCTACAGTGTACTTATATACATAAAATATATAAATACTTCTCTAAAAAAAACAAGAAGAAGTCTGTATGCCAAAAGAGAAGATAGCAAGCAAAAATTACTCATACTTTCTGGCTGAGTTTTTTTTAAAGATTTATTTATTTTATGTATATGAATACATATACATAAAATCCTGGAACTCACTCTGTAGACCAGGCTGGCCTCAAACCCAGAAATCCACCTGTCTCTGCCTCCCAAGTGCTGGGATTAAAGGCATGTGCCACCACTGCCAAGCTTTTCTTTTTCTTTTAAAGATGGGGTTTCTCTGTACAGTCCTGGCTGTCTTGAAAATCTCAGAGATCCCCCTGCCTCTGTGGGCCACCACCCACAGATGGGCATTTTCTTAACTAGTGAATGGATGTGGAAGGGCCCAGCCCAGTGTGGGGACCACCTCTAGGCTGATAGTCCTGGGTTCTAGATGACACAAGCTGGGCAAGCCAGGACAAACAAGCCAGTAAGCAGTACCTTTCCATGGCCATCAGCTCTTGCCTCCAGATTCTGGCCCTGCTTGAGTTCCTGTCCTGACTTCCTTCAACGATGTGTAAGCCAAACACACCCTTTCCTCCTCAGCTTGCTTTCGGTCATGATGTTTCATCACAGGAATAGTAACCGTAAGTAAGACACTTTCAGAGATATTTCTTCAACCAAAGGAGGAAAAGGAGGAGAAGTTGTTTTATAAGGAAACCCTTAAACTTGGAGAGCAAAGGCGTTCTTGGAACTTAAAGTATGACCACAGAGGCCTGAAGATGTCACTCAGTTGTTGTACCAGGGTTTTGTGTTTGCTTGGCAAGCACTCTACCAACTGAGCATCATTCCCATCCACAAAAGGTATAAACAATGTTCTCTTAACTTTACCTGTGGGGTCTATGCATTAACAATTCTACTAACAGATTTCCTTCTATGAAGTTTGATGTCTTTAGGACTAATCCTTTCTTGTTTCTTGGGTTTGTTTTGTTTTGAACAGGGTCTCCCTATGTATGCACGGCTGATCTGGATCTCCCTACATAGAGCAGGCTGGCTTTGAACTCCCAGATATCTTCTAGCCTCTTGTATGGTAAGATGGACGATGTACTCTACCATGCTTTGCATTTTTGGAATCATATTTGAAAATCATATCCCTCCCAGCCTGGTCCTTTATTCCCTCTTCCTTTAGACTTTAGTTTTCTTCACCTTTCTGGAGAATATCTTAAACTTTGAAATCTGCAAACACTAGTGAGGGGGTCGGAGTATGGCTCAGTGGCTAGAGTGCTTGCCTTTCATGCATGAAACCATAGGTTCAGTTCCTAGGACACTGTAAACCAACTGTGGTAGCCCAGGTCTGCAACTCTAGCGCTGGAGAAGCGAAAGCAAGAAGATCAGAGATTCACAGTCATTTTCAGCAGTATTGGGAGTTCAAGACCATTACAACCTGGACACAGGAAAGGAAGCAATATTTCTAAACCAAAATGTATCCATTTTACTTCCTTGCTTCAAGACGTCTGGTGATTCATTGTTGCCCAAACTGCAGTGTTTGCAGTGGCTTTTTTTTTTTGTAACCTGTCCAACTATATTAAACACACATGCCTAGTCAATGCCTAACCACAAGCTCGGGATAAATCATCTCCCTCTGCTCTCCACACTTGTTATCAGTACTGACAGGTCCTTTGTACCCTGAATTACTCAGGGTGTGTCCTGCCCCAGTTGCTAGGTAACCCAAGATCATACTTGTTGTCTAGTCATTCTTACTAGCCTAATTTTTATCTTCTTCCATTTCTTTGGATTGAAGCAAGTTTAGGGCCGTCTAAGTTGCATGATGAGTTCCAGGCCAAGGCCACCCAAGGATACATATCCATGAGGCCTTGTCTCAAAAAAAAAAAAAAAAAAAAAAAAAAGAAGAAGAAGAAGAAGAAAAGAAAAGAATTTGAAGCAGGGCAATGGTGTTGTATGCCTTTAATCCCAGCACTTGGGAGGCAGAGCCAGGTGGATTTTTGAGTTCGAGGCCAACCTGGTCTACAGAATGAGTTCCAGGACAGCCAGGGCTATACAGAGAAACCCTGTCTGGAAAAAACAAAAACAAAAAAAAAACAAAAAAAATGAATGATTAATGACAGCCAGGTGTGGTAGCACACAATTGTAATCCCAGCACTTAGGAGGTTAAAGAGGAATGAGGTCAGGGTGGAGGACAGTCTGGTCCACACAGACATTTCTAGGCCAGGGGCTGGAGAGATGGTGCAGTGGTTACAATCACTGGCTGCTCTTCTAGAGGACCAGCACTCTCATCAAGTGGCTCACAGTCATGTGTGACTCCAGCTCCGAAGGATCTGATGACTCTGCACCTCCATGGGCACCTCTGCTCACGTGCAGTCACAAACACCTACAAATAATTAAAAATGAATGAAAACAAATCTTTACATTGAAAATGAGTTGTTGGTTTTTTTTTGTAAGCTTTGACCAGATGATACTTCATATTTGCCATTTGCCATGGAATGGTGGCTTAAGACCCCCCTCCCCCACTCCTTTTTTCATTCATTC
>NW_022196911.1:81024075-81026528 GCF_008632895.1 Mastomys coucha
ATGGTTGTAAGCTACCATGTGGTTGCTGGGATTTGAACTCAGGACCTTCGGAAGAGCAGTCAGTGCTTCTAACCGCTGAGCCATCTCTTCAGCCCCCAAAACAGGGTTTCTTGATAGGCGGTGGTAGCATACACCTTTAATCCCAGCACTTGGGAGGCAGAGGCAGGCAGATTTCTGAGTTTGAGGCCAGCCTGGTCTACAGAGTGAGTTCCAGGACAACCAAGGCTACACAGAGAGACCTTGTCTCAAAAACAAAAGAAAACAAAACAAAACCAAGAAACAAAAAACAACAACAACAACAAAAACAGACAAAGACAGGGTTTCTCTGTGTAGCCTTGGCTGTCCTGGAATTTGCTTGTAGACCATGCCAACCTCAAACTCACAGGAATCCACCTGCTTCTGCCACCCAATGCTGGGATAAAGGTGTGTGTCACCATGCCTGGCCCTCTCATGGCCTCATTTATATTTGTCTCCCCTACTCCCTAGTTTTCTTCTAAAATATTAAGAATATTTTTTAACTAGGCATGGGGTATACAGTAGAAGCAGAAGCAGATGGTGTGAGTTCAAAGCCATCTTGGTCTGCATACTAAGTTCCAGGTCAGCTAGAGCTTCATTGAGACACCTTGTCTCAAAACAAAACCAAAGACACCCCCCCCAAAAAGGTTCTAGTCTTTTATCAAGCAGTTCCATGTATTTTCCCTGGGTTGTTCTTTGGACCACATCTTCATTTTGTGGCTATTTGGGGGAGAAGGGGGGGTCTTGAAAATATTTTACAAGGTCTTTTTTTTTTCTTTTGTTTGAGACAGGGTTTCTCTGTGTAGCCCTGGCTGTCCTGGAACTCACTCTGTAGACCAGACTAGCCTCGAACTCAGAAATCTGCCTGTCTCTACCTCCCAAGTGCTGGGATCAAAGGCGTGCGTCACCACCGCCCTTGAAAATATTTTAAAATGTATGTTACAGTCTTGTTTTTAATGTTTCTTGCTATCTTTTTAGACCTGAAGTCAATAGGCAGCGTTTTCAGAATTTGTGTATCAGTTCTTCCAGGAGCACAGTGTACCCAGCAAGGATCCAGGGGAGGAGATCATGGTCATATCAGACAAGCCCTTCCCATACTCCTTGGGTTGGCCTTTCTGGCTCTGGCCAGGGACACTAAGACAAGCAGGCCAACTTATTGTGAATGCTGCTTTGACAGGGAGCTCTGCGGACAATCCAGGAGAACACTCTCCCCTGCTTTATTCATTAGCCCTGTTCTGCACTCACCGCTTCTTTTTCTCAGCCCCATTTTCACATTTAACTTATTAGATGCCCCTTGGGTAACACAATGCCAGTTTTGTAAAGCCTTAATATTTAAAATTCAATAGTATGGTTTCCCCCTTTCTGTTTAAAGATCAATCCATATTTCCCAATTGAACTACCTCCCTACTATCTTTTTCCTCAAAGAAACATTATAATCCCTCAAATTCCACATTCCCAGTTCTTCTTTCATGGGAGGGTAGCTGCAGATGGTCTTTCCTCCTTTTTAGATAGTAGTGGCTTTGTCTATCTCCTTGTGGATGTAGATGGTTCCTCCATCTTTTTGTGGGATGTGTTATCCCAATTCTGCATGTTTCTGAGTTCTAAAAGGAGTCAGGACAGTGAGCCAGCAAAACATCCTTGCCCACAAAGCTTCATTTCCCAAGCGGTCCTGACTTTCTGTAACCAAGTGGGACCATTGAGTCCACAGGCGAGGCGCCAGTCATTGTTCAGCAGCAGAAGCCATGTTGTTGGGGGAGAAAAGAGAGACAAAGAGACAAAAGGTCTTTGTTTTAGGTTTGCTGGGAGTGGTGTCTGTTCCTTCTAACTACTGAGAGTTTGCCACACAAGAAGTTAAAATTCAACTGAGACCCGGTACCTGCCTGTTATCCCAGAACCTCAAAGGTGGAGATAGGAGAACAGGAGGTGAAAGTCAACCCAGGCTACGTGGCAAGTTTCAGGCCTGCTTAGGTTACTGAGACTCTGCTCCAAAACAGTTCAGTTGAGAGGGAAAAAGGACATTTAGAGTGAAGCAGTAGTGGAGTATGCCTTTCAGAGTTCAAGGCCAGCCCAGTGTATAGAGAGTGACAGCCAGGGCTACATAGAGAAACCCTGTCTCAAAAAAATAAAACAAAATAACAACAAATATATTATAATATATAGCATTATATAAATATATTGATATAATTTTTATATTGATAATTTATATATTTTGTATTTATTTAATATATTAAATTATATAACATATTTAATATATATTGCTTGATTATAGAGCTGGCCTGGGTAAAGTTCTGGGTCCAATCATAACACCACAAAATTAATGGACAAATAAATTAAAATAAGTCAACTGGAGAGAGAACATCTCCCCATGGTAGAGAAGAGGCGTGACACTACAGCACAGTGCTCCCATGGTAGAGAAGAGAGGTGGGGGGGTGGGGGAG